>NW_017211063.1:0-1939 GCF_001704415.2 Capra hircus
CTGCAGCCTCACTAGAGCAAGAGTTGACATCGGATTGGGAAAAGACTCTATTCTGAGAGGGAATTGGAGGCAGGAGGAGAAGGGCCACACGACCTAGAGGAATAAGAATGTGACTGAGATCGGCTCATCACGGACTCAATGACATGAAGTCTGAGGTGACTCCAGATAGATGCTGACATGAGCAACAGGGTAGCGTCTGGCGATTGCTGACAGATTCATGACGGGTCCAAATGAAGAAAATTGGAACATGACCTGAGACGACGACTGAGCGACTGAACTGAACTGAACTGATGATAATTCCAAAATCTGCATCATACCTGAATATTATTCTGAAGTTTTATTAATCTTGTTAGACTGGTTTTTTTTTTTTTTTTGTCTTGCCTTTTAGGGTGCTTTCAATTTTTTTTGAAATCTAGATGATGTATCAGGTAATATGGAATATATTAATCAGGGTTCTCCAGGTAGACAGACCAAAACATTCATTCAGGTTTTCCCATAAGATGTTATGGACTATATGTTTCCATATGCTTCATGATCCTTAAAAGAAGTAATTGATAAGCTGGGCTTTCATTAAAATGAAAAATTTCTTTTTTATGAAACACAATGTCCAGACCATAAGAAGACAAACCACATACAGGGAGAAAATATTTGCAAAAGACACATTTAATAAAAGACTGTTATCTAAAATATATTATACAGAGAATCCTTAAACTTGACAAGAAAAAAAAAATCTCATTACAAAGTGGACCAAAGATCTAAACAGACACTTTGGTGAAGAAGATATATAGAAGGCGGAATAAAAAGCATAGGAGAAGGTACTCCACATCAGGGAATATGTCATCAAGGAAATGCAAAATAACCCAACAATAAGATACCATTACACACCTATTAGAATGTCAAAATCCAAAACACTGACACCACCAAAGGATGTGAAGCAAGGATGTAAAGCAACAAGCATTCTTATTCACTGCTGATGAAAATGCAACATAATACAACCTTAGAAGACAGCTTTGTGTTTCTTACAAAACTAAGCATAGTTTTCCCATACAGTACAGCAATTGTGCTTGTCAGCATTTATCCAAAAGAGTTGAAAACTTATGTCTATAAAAATAACATATACAAATGTTTGTGGTAGATTTATTCATAATTGTGAAAACTTGGAGCAGCACGAGGTCCTTCAGTAGGTCAATGGATAAACTGTTGTACATTCAGATAATAAAATATTAATCAGTCCTTCAATGTAATGAGCAATGAAGCCATGAAAGACATGGAGAAATCTTAAATGCGTATTACTAGGTGAAACAAACAAATGTGAAAGGGCTATCTACTGTATCATTCCAACTATACAGCATTATGAAAAAGGCAAATTCTAAAGACAGTAAAGAGATCAATGTTACAGAGGGGTAGGGAGGGATGAATAGGAAGAGCACAGAGGATTTTTAGGTTAGTGCAATTAGACTGTATGATACTATAATGATGGATACATGTCATTATACATTAGTCCAGCATGGACTATGCAACACCAAGAGTGAGCCCTAATGTAAGCTATGGACTTTGGGTGAAAAATGATCTATCAATGAAGATTCATCAATCGGAACAAATTTACTACACTTGTAGGATATGTTGAGAATGATTTGTTTAGATTGTTTAAGCATCCCAATATTTGCTTAAAAACTTAGAGGTGAATCTAGGTTCAGAATCATATACACAGAAGAGAAACTTTAAAATTTTGATCAAGTCACCGTTCTCACAGATCACTAGGGCAAACAGTTCAGCTAACTAATCATGTATAAGACAAACAATGGGAAATTGGTGGGTCTGTCCCTGAGTTGTTCTAGGTAAACAAGGGGAAGACCTATAAATCCTAGCTAGGTTGTAAAGGGAATAGTGATACTTCACTGTAGGCTGTTTCTCAGGCCACAAAGTATGGTGGGATTTC
>NW_017211064.1:0-1937 GCF_001704415.2 Capra hircus
CCTCTCGAGGGAGACGGGTGTGTCGGGGAACTTCTTGAGTTGCAGCAAGGGTGTGAAGGACCCTTTGGAAGTTCCAGAGTTTAGGTGTGATTAGCTCGAGACACCTCAGCGGAAATGGGCCTCATCTCGCCTGGAGGGGAAAACCTCCTGGATTTTCTCGAGTTGCGGCAGGTGCTCTCGACTTACGACGGGGACCTCAGGAACCGCTCTGATGGCCTCAGGAAAGGCAAGTCCCATGCGAGTTGCCGGGGCCTCTCGGGATTCCTCTCCCGTCGATGCTGGCGCCTTAGATCTTGTGTGGAGTGGGTGCCGGAAACTGAGGATTCCTCTCCAGTGTTGACATGGATCTTGGGGTACTTCTGGAGTCTCTCCAGGCGAATCAGTCCTTGTCTCGAGTGGGGGCATGCACGTGCTCTTTCCTCCCGAGCTGTAGCAGCACTGTCACGCTTCCCCTTCGCGTGGATCAAGGGATCTGTGGCTTTCCCTCGAGGCTTTCCCCGAGGCTTTCCCACGAGGCTTTCCCACAGGGCTGTCCCACGTGCCACCGTGGTTTGAGTCGATCCTCGGCTTGAAAGTCGAGGCAGTGCAGGGAAAAAGGGTTTCCCTGGAATGGACTGAGATATCTGGGGGACTCTGGGAATGGTGGCACGACCCTGGAGTTCCTCTCGCATTTCCTGTGGAGAGCGCCTCCTCTTGAGATGCGAGGGGAACGCGGGAATTCATTCCCGACCACGCAGGGAAAGGATCCCTCCTCTCCAGCTAGGAGGCGGAAACGGGGCTCCTCTGGATGTGGGCGGGACTCTCGTGCTTCCTCTCGAGTGGAGACAGGTATGTCGGGGAACTTCTTGAGTTGCAGCAAGGTTGTGAAGGACCCTTTGGAAGTTCCAAATGTTAGATGTGATTAGTCTCGAGACCCCTCAGCGGAAATGGTCCTCATCTCGCCTGGAGGGGAGAACCTCCTGGATTTTGTCGAGTTTGCGGAAGGTGCTCTCGACTTACTACAGGGACCTCAGGGACCCGCCCTGGGGGCCTCAGGATAGGCCAGTCCCCATGGAAGTTGGCTCGGGGGCTTCTCCGGATAACCCTCCCGTCGATGCCGGGCCTAAGACCTTGTGTGGAGTCGGTGCCGGAACCTGAGGATTCCTCTCCAGTGCTGACATGGATCTTGGGGTACGTCTGGAGTCTCCCCAGCGGAGTCAGTCCTCGTATCTAGTGGGGGCATGCACGTGCTCTTTCCTCCCGAGCTGTAGCAGCAGTGTCACGATACCCGTCGAGTGGATTAAGGGATCTGTGGCTTTCCTTGGAGGCTTTCCTATGAGTCTTTCCCACGAGGCTTTCCCACAGGGCTGTCCCACGTGCCACCGTGGTGTGAGTCCATCCTCGGCTTGAAAGTCGAGGCATTGCAAGGAAATCAGTTTTCCCTGGAATGGACTGAGACATCTGGGGGACTCTGGGAATGGTGTCACCACCTGGAGTTCCTCTCGCCTTTCCTGTGGAGAGCGGCTCCTCTTGAGATGCGACAGGAACGCCGGAAATTCTTTTCCGTCCACCCAGGAAATGGATCCCTCCTCTCGAGCTAGGAGGCGGAAACGGGGCTCCTCTGGATGTTGGCGGGATGCTCGTGCTTCCTCTCGAGTGGAGACAGGTATGTCAGGGAACTTCCTGAGTTGCAGCAAGGGTGTGAAGGATCCTTTGGAAGTTTCAGAGGTTAGGTGTGATTAGCTTCGAGACAACTCAGCGGAAATGGGCCTCATCGGCCTGGAGGGGAGAACCTCCTGGATTTTCTCGAAATAGGGCAGGTTCTCTCGACTTACGACGGGGACCTCAGGTACCTGCTCTGGTGGCCTTTGGAAAGTCCAATCCCTATGCGAGTTGCTCGGGGCCTCTCGGGATTCCTCTCCCGTCGATGCCGGGCCTACGATCTCGTGTGGAGTGGG
>NW_017211065.1:0-1936 GCF_001704415.2 Capra hircus
CATGCTTAAAAATTTCCAGAGGGGTCCCTGAAGTCTGAGCACGCCTTGCGTATGTCAGCTTCCTACCTCATAACCTTGTCACGGGCGGGCTTCCTCACACTGGCTCCCGGCAGTCTTAGGTCCCGGCATCGACGGGAGAGGAATCCCGAGAGGCCCCGAGCAACTCGCATGGGACTGGCCTTTCCTGAGGCCACCAGAGCGGGTCCCTGAGGTCCCCGTCGTAAGTTGAGAGCACCTGCCGCAACTCGAGAAAATCCAGGAGGTTCTCCCCTCCAGGCGAGATGAGGCCCATTTCAGCTGAGGCGTCTCGAAGCTAATCAAACCTAACCTCTTGAACTTCCAAAGGGTCCTTCACACCCTTGCTGCAACTCAAGAAGTTCCGCGACATACCCGTCTCCATTCGAGAGGAAGCACGAGAGTCCCCCCTCATCCAGAGGAGCCCCGTTTCCGCCTCCTAGCTCGAGAGGAGGGATCCTTCCACTGCGTGTTCGGGAAAGAATTCCCGGCGTTTCCGTCGCATCTCAAGAGGAGGCGCTCTCCACAGGAAAGGCGAGAGGAACTCCAGCGTCGTGCCACCATTCCCAGAGTCCCCAGATGTCTCAGTCCATTCCAGTGAAACCTGTTTTTCCTACACTGCCTCGACGTTCAAGCCGAGGATCGACTCACACCACGGTGGTACCTGGGACAGCCCGGTGGGAAAGCCTCGTGGAAAGCCTCGTGGGAAGCCTCGTGGGAAAGCCTCGAGGGAAAGCCACAGATCCCTTTATCCAAGCGAAGGGAAGCGTGACACTGATGCTACAGCTCGAGAGGAAAGCGCACGTGCAGGACCCCACTCGAGACGAGGACTGACTCCCCTGGGGAGACTTAGAAGTACCCCCAGATCCATGTCAGCACTGAGAGGAATCCTCAGGTTCCGGCACCGACGCCACACAAGGTCTTAAGCAGCGTGACACTGCTGCTACAGCTCGAGAGGAAAGCGCACGTGCAGGGCCTCACTCGAGATGAGGACTGACTCCGCTGGGGAGACTCAGAAGTACCCCAGATCGATGTCAGCACTGGAGAGGAATCCTCAGATTCCGGCACTGGAGAGAATCCTCAGGTTCTGGCACTGACTCCACACAAGGTCTTAGGCCCCAGCATCGACGGGAGAGGAATCCCGAGAGGCCCCCGAGCAATCGCATGGGGACTGGCATTTCCTGAGGCCACGAAAGCGGGTTGCTGAGGTCCCCGTCGTAAGTCGAGAGCACCTGCCGCAACTCGAGAAAATCCAGGAGGTACACCCCTCCAGGCACATGAGGCCCATTTCAGCTGAGGCTTCTCGAGGCTAATAACACCTAACCTCTGGAACTTCCAAAGGGTCCTTCACACGCTTGCTGCAACTCAAGAAGTTCCCCGACATACCCGTCTCCACTCGAGAGGAAGCACGAGAGTCCGCCCACATGCAGAGGAGCCCGTTTCCCGCCTCCTAGCTCGAGAGGAGGTATCGTTGCCCTGCGTGGTCGGAAAGAATTCCCGGCGTTGCCGTCGCATCTCAAGAGGAGGCGCTCTCCACAGGAAAGGCGAGAGGAACTCCAGGTCGTTCCACCATTCCCAGAGTCCCACAGATGTCTCAGTCCATTCCAGGGCAACCTGTTTTCCCTGCACTGCCTCGGCTTTCACGCTGAGTATCGACTCACACCACGGTGCACGTGGGGACAGCCCTGTGGAAAGCCTCGTGGGAAAGCCTCGTGGGAAGCTCGAGGGAAAGCCACAGATCCTTGATCCAGCGAAGGGAAGCGCGAAATGCTGCTACAGCTCGGGGAAGAAAGCGCACGTGCATGCCCCCACTCGAGACGAGACTGACTCCCCTGGGGATCTCCAGAAGTACCCAAGATCAAGACAGCACTGGAGAGGAATGCTCAGTTCCGGCACCGACTCCACACAAGGTCTTAGCCCC
>NW_017211066.1:0-1934 GCF_001704415.2 Capra hircus
AAGCACGAGAGTCCCGCCCACATCCAGAGGAGCCCCGTTTTCACCTCCTACCTTGTGAGGAGGGATCCTTTCCCGGCGTCGTGGGAAAGAATTCCCTCGTTACCGTCGCATCTCAAGAGGAGGCGCTCTCCACAGGAAAGGCGAGAGGAACTCCAGGGTCGTGCCACCATTCCCAGAGTCCCCCAGATGTCTCAGTCCATTCCAGGGAAACCTGTTTTCCCTGCACTGCCTCGACTTTCAAGCCGAGGATCGACTCACAAACCACGGCCACGTGGACACCTGTGGAAGGTTCGTGGGAAAGCCTCCTGGGAAAGCCTCAAGGAAAGCCACAGATCCCTTCATCCACGCGAAGGGAAGCGTGACACTGCTGCTACAGCTCGGGAGGAAAGCGCACGTGCATGCCCCACTCGAGACGAGGACTGACTCCCTGGTGAGACTCCAGAAGTAACCCAAGATCCATGTCAGCACTGGAGAGGAATCCTCAGGTTTGGCACCGACACCACACAAGGTCTTAGGCCCCCGGCATCGACGGGAGAAGTATCCCGAGAGGCCTCCGAGCAACTCGCATGGGGACTGGCCTTTCCTGAGGCCACCAGAGCGGGTCCCTGAGGTCCCCGTTGTAAGTCGAGAGCACTGCTAAACTCGAGAAAATCCAGGAGGTACACCCCTCCAGGCAGATGAGGCCCATTTCCGATGAGGCCGTCTCGAGCTAATCACACCTAAACTTGGAACTTCCAAAGGGTCTTTCACACACTTGCTGCAACTCAAGAAGTTCCCCGACATACCCGTCTCCACTCGAAAGGAAGCACGAGAGTCCCGCCCACATCCAGAGGAGTCCCGTTTCCGCCTTCTACCTCGAGAGGAGGGATCCTTTCCCTGCGTGTTCGGGAAAGAATTCCCCGTGTTCCTTCGCACCTAAAGAGGAGGCGCTCTCCACAGGAAAGGCGAGAGGAACTCCAGGGTCGTGCCACCATTCCCAGAGTCCCCCAGATATCTCAGTCCATTCCAGGGAAACCTGCTTTCTCTACACTGCCTCGATTTTCAAGACGAGGATCGACTCACACCACGGTTGCACGTGGTACAGCCCTGTGGGAAAGCCTAGTGGGAAAGCCTCGTGGGAAAGCCTTGAGGTAAAGCCACAGATCCCTTGATCCACGTGAAGGGAAGGTGACACTGCTGCTACAGCTCGGGAGAAAGCGCACGTGCATGCCCCCACTCGAGACGAGGACTGACTCCCCTTGGGAGACTCCAGAAGTACCAAGATCCATGTCAGCACTGGAGAGGAATCCTCAGGTTCCGGCACCGACTGGACACAAAAGGTCTAGGCGCGGGCATCGACGGGAGAGGATTCCCGAGAGGCCTCCGAACAACTCGCATGGGGACTGGCCTTTCCTGAGACCAAAAGAGCGGGTTCCCTGAGGTACCCGTCGTAAGTCGAGAGCACCTGCCCGCAACTCGAGAAAATCCAGGAGGTTCTCCCATCCAGGGGAGATGAGGCCCATTTCGCGCTGAGGCGTCTGGGCTAATCACCTCTCACATCTGGAACTTCCAAAAGGTCCTTCACACCGTGCTGCAACTCAGGAAGTTCCCCGACATACCCATCTCCACTCGAAAGGAATTACGAGGGTCCCGCCCAAATCCAGAGGAGCCCCATTTCCGCCTCCTAGCTCGAGAGGAGGGATCCTTTCCCTGCATGTTCGGGAAGATTTCCCGGCGTTCCGGTCGCATCTCAAGAGGAGGGCTCTCCACAGGAAAGGCGAGAGGAACTCCAGGGTCGTGCCACCATTCCAAGAGTCCCTAGATGTCTCAGTCCAGTCCAGGGAACCTGTTTTCCCTGCACTGTCTCGACTTTCAAGCCGAAGATCGACTCACACCACGGTGGCACGTAGGACAGCCCCTGTGGGAAAGCCTCGTGGAAAGCCTGGTGGGAAAGC
>NW_017211067.1:0-1932 GCF_001704415.2 Capra hircus
ATCCGCCCATGACAAGGTCATGAGGAAGGAAGCTGACATACGCAAGGCGTGCTCAGACTTCAGGGACCCCTCTGGAAATTCCTAAGCATGTACCCCAGCAAAATCTGCCGGCTTTTGTGCTCTGCTTTTCCACTCTTCTGACATTTTCTGGAAAAAGTCAATTCAGGGCTTTAGTCTTCTGCATTTTGAAAGAGTGTTTCAATCCAAAAACCTCTGATGGCTTTCTAGCCTGCCTGCAGGACTCGTACAGCTGCGCATGTGATTGTTTGAGGCCTCCTGACCGCAGGAGGCACAGGAAGCTTAAAACATCCTAGGAATGTAGGAGCTTCCGAGGAGTCAAAATCTTTAGAATAGACTGATTAAAGGTTTCATTTTTTGGGTCAATGCTTGCTGCCAATTTTCATATCCTTTATTTTTAGATATAGTTGGTATATAGAAAAAACAAGTAGTAGACCTGGTATTTAGCAACATTAGATCTTCGAGTTAAGTACCTTCTTTGTTATATCCCACTGCACCTTTGTTCTATAGAGATGTAACTTTAATGCTTTAAGGAGATGCCAAATTAAAGAAAAACACTTCAGGGGAAACAAAATCAACATTCATTAAGGAAGAGAGATAAAAAGTGTTAACAAGCTTCTTGGCCAGAAGATAATGTAAATCACCTGAGACCTTTTATACAAAATGATGTATAGAAAGAGTCTGGGCTGCGAACGCTACATAATTCTGTGTTACCCATTGATCTCCGTGTTTTATCAAAGTATAAAAGGCCTTTCTGAACAATAAAGGACGGGGGCCAGGGGCCGGGGACCAGTTTCTCGGACCAGTTTCTCGAACTAGTCTCTCGGCCTGGTTTCTTGGGACTCTGGCTCCCCCCATGTCTCTCTCTCTCTCTCTTCTCTCCCCTTCCCTCTCTCTGCTCTTTTACTTTAACTTCAGGCTGAATCTCCATCTGGGGCGCGGAGGCTCGCCAGGTCTACTTACTTGCCCCGGCTGTTAAGACCGCGCGAAAGGGAGCTTAAGGCGAGGCACCCTTAGATATTCAAGCGGGCGCGTGGCCCAGCGTAGATGGTGCAAATTCCTTGTCTGGAATTTTATTGGCCTTCCGCGTAAACCAAGCTATTCAGCCCTCTTCCTCCACTTAATCTTCTTACTACACTATAGTTCCTTAATCTAATCTTACATTAATAAATAAACAAGTCTTTCCACGCCAACGCCGTCCACCCTTCGAATTCCCTGGATCCACCGGGCTGGACCCGGCAAGTGCGCCCGGAACAGGCTATTCGAAGGTAGGTTCCTCGGAGCAAAAGCTCCCCCGGAGCACTCTCTGTTGCTCCCCCCGGAGCACTCTCTGTTGCTCCCCCCGGAGTGACTTAATCACTCCCCCCGGAGTACTTTCGGGTACTCCCCCAATGTTGAGTGTTCGGGACGCTAGGACCCACTCAGGGTGCCGCGGACCCCCTGTAGGATAGACAGGGTGAGGAGGAGTGGGAAGTGTTCAAGGGTTTAAGAGAAACCTGGTGCTCTAGAGGTTGAAAAGAAACCTGCTATCTTAGGGTTTAAAACAAAACCCCCCTTGGCTAGGTAAAACCTTTTTGTCAAGGCAGACTTTTCTATAACTCTTAATTTTTCTGACATGGGTAACAATGACTCAAAACAATGACACCTCTTTATACAAGTAATTTTGTAACTGTTAAACAAAAAAGACAAATTAAAGATTAAAAGACTACTGTTACGAGAGCCAATGTCCTTGGTTTCCAAAAAAAGGATTTAGATACTTGGGTGAAGCTAACAAAACAGCTAAAAACTTACTATACTTTGCATGGGCCTGTAAATGCTTTTGCTCTGTAAAATATGATTACAAATGTTCTGGACCCCTGTCATGAGGGCTGTTAGATAGCCTATGGGAGAGGCCTATAGCGCGTAAATGGTAGT
>NW_017211068.1:0-1927 GCF_001704415.2 Capra hircus
TCTCGAGGCTAATCACACGTAACCTCTGGAACTTCCAAAGGGTCCTTCACACCCTTGCTGCAACTCAAGAAGTCTCCCCCGACATACCCGTCTCCACTCGAGAGGAAGCACGAGTGTCCCCCCACATCCAGAGGAGCCCTGTTTTCCGCCTCATAGCTCGAGAGCATTGATCCTTTCCCTGCATGGTCGGAAAAGAATTCACGGCGTTTCCAACGCATCTTAAGTGGAGGCGCTCTCCACAGGAAAATAGAGAGGACTCCAGGGTCGTGCCACCATTCCAGAGTCCCCAGATGTCTCAGTCCATTCCAGGGAAACCTTTATTCCCTGCTGCCTCGACTTTCAAACCGAGGATCGACTCACACCACAGTGGCACGTGGGACAGCCCTGTGGGAAAGCCTCGTGGGAAAGCCTCGAGGGAAAGCCACAGATCCCTTGATCCATGCGAAGGGAAGCGTGACACTGCTGCTACAGATCGGGAGGAAAGCGCACGTGCATGCCCCAGTGGAGTAGCGGACTGACTGCCCTGAGAGACTCCAGAAGTACCAAGATCCATGTCAGCACTGCAGAGGAATCCTCAGGTTCCAGCACCGATCCACACAAGATCTTAGGCACCGGCATCGAAGGAGAGGAATCCGAGAGGCCCCGAGCAACTCGCATGGGGACTGGCCTTTCCTGAGGCCTCCAGAGCGGGTCCCTGAGGTCCCCGTCGTAAGTTGAGAGCACCTGCCGCAACTCGAGAAAATCCAGGAGGTTCTCCCCTCCAGGCGAGATGAGGCCCATTTCCGCTGAGGCGTCTCGAGGCTAATCACAATCTAACATCTGGAACTTCCAAAGGGTCCTTCACACCCTTGCTGCAACTCAAGAAGTTCCCCGAC
Organism: Capra hircus; assembly: GCF_001704415.2. Classification (NCBI taxonomy): domain Eukaryota; kingdom Metazoa; phylum Chordata; class Mammalia; order Artiodactyla; family Bovidae; genus Capra; species Capra hircus. Next base: position 876 of record NW_017211068.1, read on the forward strand.
ATACCGGTCTCCACTCAAGAGTAACATGAGAGTCCCGCCCATTTCCAGAGTGGCCCGTTTCCGACTGCTAGCTCGAGAGGAGGGATCCTTTCCCTGCGTGGTCGGGAAAGAAATTCCTAGCATTCCTGTCGCATCTCAAGAGGAGGCGCTCTCCACAGGAAAGACGAGAGGAACTCCAGGATCAGGCCCCATTCCAGAGTCCCCCTGATTTCTCAGGCCATTGCAGGGAAACCTGTTTTCCCTGCACTGCCTCGACTTTCAAGGGAGGATCGACTCACACCACGGTGGCACGTGGGACAGCCCTGTGGGGAAGCCTCGTGGAAAGCCCTGTGGGAAAGCCTCGAGGGAAAGCCCCTGATCCTTGATCCACGCAAAGGGAAGCGTGACACTGCTGCTTCGCTCGGGAGGAAAGCGCACGTGCATTCCCCCACTCGAGACGACGACTGACTCCCCTGGGGAGACTCCAGAAGTACCCCAAGATCCATTCTCAGCACTTGAGAGGAATGCTCAGGTTCCGGCACCTACTCCACACAAGATCTTAGGCCCCGGCATCCACTGGAGAGGAATCCCGAGAGGCCCCCGAGCAACTCGCATGGGGACTGGCCTTGCCTGAGGCCACACCAGAGCGCGGGTCCCTGAGGTCCCGTCGTAAGTCGAGAGCACCTGCCGCAACTCGAGAAAATCCAGGAGGTTCTCCCCTCCAGGCGAGATGAGGCCCATTTCCGCTGAGGCGTCTCGAGGCTAATCACACCTAAACTCTGGAACTTCCAAAGGGTCCTTCACACCCTTGCTGCAACTCAAGAAGTTCCCCGACATACCCGACTACACTCGAGAGGAAGCACGAGAGTCCCGCCCACATCCAGAGGAGCCCGTTTCCGCCTCCTAACTCGAGGAGGGATCCTTTCCCTGCGTGGTCGGGAAAGAATTCCCGGCGTTCCCGTCACACCTCAAGTGGAGGCGCTCTCACAGGAAAGGCCGAGAGGACTCCCGGTTGTGCCACATTCCAGAGTCCCCCAGATGTGTCCAGTCCATTCCAGGGAAACCTGTTTTCC
>NW_017211069.1:0-17703 GCF_001704415.2 Capra hircus
TCCCGAACGCAGGGAAAGGATCCCTCCTCTCGAGCTAGGAGCGGAAACGGGCTCCTCTGGATGTGGGCGGAACTCTCCGTGCTTCCTCTCGAGTGGAGACGGGTATGTCGGGGAACTTCTTGAGTTTGCAGCTAAGGGTGTGAAGGACCCTTTGGAAGTTCCAGAGGTTAGGTGTGATTAGCCTCGAGACGCCTCAGCGGAAATGGGCCTCATCTCGACCTGGAGGGGAGAACACTCCTGGATTTTCTCGAGTTGCGGCAGGTGCTCTCGCACTTACGACGGGGACCTCAGGGACCCGCTCTGGTGGCCTCAGGAAAGGCCAGTCCACATGCGAGTTGCTCGGGGGCCTCTCGGGATTCCTCTCCCAGTCGATGCCGGGGCCTAAGACCTTGTGTGGAGTCGGTGCCGGAACCTGAGGATTCCTCTCCAGTGCTGACATGGATCTTGGGGTACTTCTGGAGTCTCCCCAGGGGAGTCAGTCCTCGTCTCGAGTGGGGGCATGCACGTGCGCCTTTCCTCCCGAGCTGTAGGCAGCAGTGTCACGCTTCCCTTCGCGTGGATCAAGGGATCTGTGTAGCTTTCCCACGAGGCTTTCCCACGAGGCTTTCCCCACGAGGTCTTCCCACGGTGTCCACCGTGGTGTGAGTCGATCGCTCGCTTGAAAGTCAGAGGCAGTGCAGGGAAAACAGGTTTCCCTGGAATGGACTGAGACATCTGGGGGACTCTGGGAATGGTGGCACGACCCTGGAGTTCCTCTCGCCTTTCCTGTGGAGAGCGCCTCCTCTTGAGAATGCGACGGAACGCCGGGAATTCTTTCCCGACCACGCAGGGAAAGGATCCCTCCTCTCGAGCTAGGAGGCGGAAACGGGGCTCCTCTGGATGTGGGCGGACTCTCGTGCTTCCTCTCGAGTGGAGACGGGTATGTCGGGGAACTTCTTGAGTTGCAGCAAGGGTGTGAAGGACCCTTTGGAAGTTCCAGAGGTTAGGTGTGATTAGCCTCGAGACGCCTCAGCGGAAATGGGCCTCATCTCGCCTGGAGGGGAGAACCTCCTGGATTTTCTCGAGTTGCGGCAGGTGCTCTCGACTTACGACGGGGACCTCAGGGACCCGCTCTGGTGGCCTCAGGAAAGGCCAGTCCCCATGCGAAGTTGCTCGGGGGCCTCTCAGGATTCCTCTCCGTCGATGCCGGGCCTAAGACCTTGTGTGGAGTCGGTGCCGGAACCTGAGGATTCCTCTCCAGTGCTGACATGGATCTTGGGGTACTTCTGGAGTCTCCCCAGGGGAGTCAGTCCTCGTCTCGAGTGGGGGCATGCACGTGCGCTTTCCTCCGAGCTGTAGCAGCAGTGTCACGCTTCCCTTCGCGTGGATCAAGGGATCTGTGGTCTTTCCCTCGAGGCTTTCCCACGAGGCTTTCCCACGAGGCTTTCCCACAGGGCTGTCCCACGTGCCACCGTGGTGTGAGTCGATCCTCGGCTTGAAAGTCGAGGCAGTGCAGGGAAAACAGGTTTCCCTGGAATGGACTGAGACATCTGGGGGACTCTGGGAATGGTGGCACGACCCTGGAGTTCCTCTCGCCTTTCCTGTGGAGAGCGCCTCCTCTTGAGATTGCCACAGGAACGCCGGGAATTCTTTCCCGACCACGCAAGGGAAAGGATCCCTCCTCTCGAGCTAGGAGGCGGAAACGGGGCTCCTCTGGATGTGGGCGGGACTCTCGTGCTTCCTTTCGAGTGGAAACGGGTATGTCGGGGAACTTCTTGAGTTGCAGCAAGGGTGTGAAGGCCCTTTGGAAGTTCCAGAGTTTAGGTGTGATTAGCCTCGAGATGCCTCAGCGCAAATGGGTCTCATCTCGCCTGGAGGGGAGAACCTCCTGGATTTTCTCGAGTTGCGCCAGGTGCTCTCGACTTACGACGGGGACCTCAAGGGACCCGCTTTGGTGGCCTCAGGAAAGGCCAGTCCCCATGCGAGTTGCTCGGGAGCCTCTCGTGATGTCTCTCCCTCTCCAGTGCTGTCTTGGATCTTGACTGGCCTTTCCTGAGGCCACCAGAGCGGGTCCCTGCGGTCCCCGTCGTAAGTCGAGAGCACCTGCCGCAACTGGAGAAAATCAAGGATGTTCTCCCCTCCAGGCAAAATGAAGCCTATTTCCGCTGACACATCTCAAGGCTAAGCACACTTAAACTCTGGAACTTCCAAAGGGTCCTTCACACCCTTGCTGCAAATCAAGAAGTTCCCCGACATACCCGTCTCCACTCAAGAGGAAGCACGATAGTTCCGCCCACATCCAGAGGAGCCCCGTTTCCGCCTCATAGCTCGAGAGGAGGGATCCTTTCCCTGCGAGGTCGGGAAAGAATTCCCGGCGTTCCCGTCGCATCTCAAGAGGAGGCGCTCTCCACAGGAAAGGCGAGAGGAACTCCACGGACATGCCACCATTCTCCGAGTCCCCCAGATGTCTCAGTCCATTCCAGGGAAACCTGTTTCCCCGCACTGACTCGACTTTCAAGCCGAGGATCGACTCACACCACTGTGGCACGTGGGACAGCCCTGTGGCAAAGCCTCGTGGGAAAGCCTCGTGGGAAAGCCTCGAGGGAAAGCCACAGATCCCTTGATCCACGCGAAGGGAAGCGCGACACTGCTGCTACAGCTGGGGAGGAAAGCGCACGTGCATGCCCTCAACCGAGACGAGGACTGACTCCCCTGGGGAGACTCCAGCAGTACACCAAGATCCATGTCAGCACTGGAGAGGAATCCTCAGGTTACAGCACCGACTCTACGTAAGGTCTGAGGCCCCGGCATCGACGGGAGAGGAATCCGGAGAGGGCCCCGAGCAACTCGCATGGGGACTGGAATTTCCTGAGGCCACCAGAGCGGGTCCCTGAGGTCCCCATCGGTAAGTCGAGAGCACCTGCCGCAGCTCGAGAATATCCAGGAGTTTCTCCCCTCCAGGCGAGATGAGGCCCATTTCCATTGAGGCATCTCGGGGCTAATCACACCTAACCTCTAGAACTGCCAAAGGGTCCTTCACACCCTTGCTGCAACTCAAGAAGTTCCCCAACATACCCGTCTCCACTCGAGAGGAAGCACGAGAGTCCCGCCCACATGAGGAGGAGCCCCGTTTCCACCTCATAGCTCGAAAGAAGGGATCCTTTCCCTGCGTGGTCGGGAAAGAATTTCCGGCATTCCCGTCGCATCTCAAGAGTAGGCGCTCTCCACAGAAAAGGCGAGAGGAACTCCAGGGTCGTGCCACCATTCCCAGATTCCCTCAGATGTCTCAGTCCATTCCAGGGAAACTTGTTTTCCCTGCACTGCCTCGACTTTCAAGCCGAGGATCGACTCACACCACGGTGGCACGTGGGACAGCCCTGTGGGAAAGCCTCGTGGAAAAGCCTCGAGGGAAAGCCTTCAGGGAAAGCCACTGATACCATGATCCAATCGCCAAGAAGCGTGACACTGCTGCTACAGCTCGGGAGGAAAGCGCACGTGCATGCCCCCACTCGAGACGAGGACTGACTCCCCTGGGGAGACTTCAGAAGTACCCCAAGATCCATGTCAGCACTGTCAGGAATCCTCAGGTTCCGGCACCGACTCCACACAAAGTCTTAGGCCCCGGCATCGACGGGAGAGGAATCCCGAGAGGCCCCCGAGCAACTTGCATGGGGACTGGCCTTTCCTGAGGCCACCAGAGCGGGTCCCTGAGGTCCCTGTCGTAAGTCGAGAGCACCTGCCGCAACTCGAGAAAATTCAGGAGGTTCTCCCCTCCAGGCGAGATGAGGCCCATTTCCACTGAGGCATCTCGACGCTAATCACACCTAACCTCTGGAACTTGCAAAGCGTCCTTCACACCCTTGCTGCAACTCAAGCAGTTCCCCGACATACCCGTCGACACTCGAGAGGAAGTACGAGAGTCCCGCCCACATCCAGAGGAGCCCCGTTTCCGCCTCCTAGCTCGAGAGGAGGGATCCTTTCCCTGCGTGGTGGGGAAAGAATTTCCGGCGTTCCCGTTGCATCTCAAGAGGAGGTGCTCTCCACAGGAAAGGCGAGAGGAAGTCCAGGGTCGTGACACCATTCCCAGAGTCCCCCAGATGTCTCAGTCCATTCCAGGGAAAACTGTTTTCCCTGCACTGCCTCGACTTTCAAGCCCAGGGTCGACTTTCACCACGGTGGCACGTGGGACAGCCCTGTGGGAAAGCCTCGTGGGAAAGTCTCGTGGGAAAGCCTCGAGGGAAAGCCATAGATCCCTTGATCCAGGCGAAGGGAAGCGTGACACTGCTGCTACAGCTCGGGAGGAAAGCACACGTGCATGCCCCCACTCGAGACGAGGACTGACTCCCCTGGGGAGACTCCAGAAGTACCCCAAGATCCATGTCAGCACTGGAGAGGAATCCTCTGGTTCTGGCACCGACTCCAAACAAGGTCTTAGGCCCCGGCATCGACGGGAGAGGAATCCTGAGAGGCCACCGTGCAACTCGCATGGGGACTGGCATTTCCTCAGGCCAACAGAGCGGTTCCCTGAGGTCCCCGTCATAGGTCGAGAGCACCTGCCGCAACTTGAGAAAATCCAGGTGGTTGTCCCTCCCAGGAGAGATGGGCCCATTTCCGCTGGGGCGTCTCGAGGCTAATCACACCTAAGCTCTGGAATTTCCAAAGGGTCCTTCACACCCTTGCTGCAACTCAAGAAGTTCCCCACATACCCGTCTCCACTCGAAAGGAGGCACGAGAGTCCCGCCCACATCCAGAGGAGCCCCGTTTCCGTCTCATAGCTCGAGAGGAGGGATCCTTTCCCAGCGTGATAGCGAAAGAATTCTCGGGAGTCACTCTCCACAGGAAAGGCGAGAGGAACTCCCTGTCATGCCACCATTCCCAGAGTCCCCCAGATGTCTCAGTCAATTCCAGGAAATCCTGTTTTCCCTGCACTGCCTCGACTTTCAAGCCGAGGATCAACTCACACCATGGTGGTACGTGGGACAGCCCTGTGGGAAAGCCTCGTGGGAAAGCCTCGAGGGAAAGCCACAGATCCCTTGATTCACGCGAAGGGAAGCCGTGACACTGCTGCTACAGCTCGGGAGGAAAGCGCACGTGCATGCCCCCACTCGAGACGAGGACTGACTCCCCTCGGGAGACTCCAGTAGTACCCCAAGATCCATGTCAGCACTGGAGAGGAATCCTCAGGTTCCAGCACCGACTCCGTACAAGGTCTCAGACCCCGGCATCAACGGGAGAGGAATCCCGAGAGGCCATCGAACAACTCGCATGGAGACTGGCCTTTCCTCAGGACACCGGAGAGGGTCCCTGAGGTCCCCGTCGTAATTCTAGAGCACCTGCCACACTCGAGAAAATCCAGGAGGTTCTCCCCTCCAGGCGAGATGAGGCCCATTTCCGCTGAGGCGTCTCGAGGCTAATCACACCTAACCTCTGGAACTTCCAAAGGTTCCTTCACACCTTAGCTGCACTCAAGAAGTTACCCCGACACACCCGTCTCCACTCCAGAGGAAGCACGAAGGTCCCGGCCACATCCAGAGGAGCTCCGTTTCCGCCTCCAAGCTAAAGATGAGGGATCCTTCCCTGCTTCCTCGGGATAGAATTCCCGACGTTTCCGACGCTTCTCAAGAGGAGGCCCACTGCACAGGAAAGGCGAGAAGAACTCATGGGTCGTGCCACCATTCCAAGAGTCCCCCAGATATCTCAGTCCATTCCAGAGGATCCTGTTTTCCCTGCACTGCTTCGACTTTCACGCCGAGGATCGACTCACACCACGGTGGCACGTGGGAGGGCCCTGTGGGAAAGCCTCGTGGGAAAGCCTTGAGGGAAAGCCACAGATCCCTTGATCCACGCGAAGGGAAGCGTGACACTGCTGCTACAGCACGGGAGGAAAGCGCACGTGCATGCCCCCACTCGAGACGAGGACTGACTCCCCTTGGGAATCTCCAGAAGTACCCCAACATTGCATGTCAGCCTTGGAGAGGAATCCTCAGATTCCGGCCCCGACTCCACACAAGGTCTTAGGCCCTGGCATCGACGGGAGTGGAATAGCGACAGGCCCTCTAGCAACTCGCATGGGGACTGGCCTTTCCTGAGGTCACCAGAGCGGGTCCCTGAGGTCCCCGTCGTAAGTCGAGAGCACCTGCCGCAACTCGGTAAAATCCAGGCGGTTCTCCCCTCCAGGCGAGATGAGGCCCGTTTCCCCTGAGGTGTCTCGAGGCTAATCACACGTGACCTCTGGAACTTCCAAAGAGTCTTTCACAGTCATGCTGCAACTCAAGAAGTTCCCCGACATACCCGTCTCCACTCAAGAGGAAGCACGAGTGTCCCGGCCACATCCAGAGGAGCTCCGTTTCTGGCTCGTAGCTCGAGATGAGCGATCCTTTCCCTGATTGGTCGGGAAAGAATTCCCGGCATTCCCATCGCATCTCAAGAGGAGGCGCTCTCCAAAGGAAAGGGGAGAGGAACTGCAGGGTCGTGCCACCATTCCGAGACTCACCCAGATGTCTCAGTCCATTCCACAGGAACCTGTTTTCCCTGCACTGCCTTGGCCTTCATGCCGAGGATCGACTCACACCACCGTCACACGTGGGACAGCCCTGTGGGAAAGCCTAGTGGGAAAGACTCGAGGGAAAGCCACAGATCCCTTGGTCCAGGCATGGGGAAGCGTGACACTGCTGCTACAGCATGGGAGGAAAGGGCACGCTCATGCCCCCACTCGAGACGAGGCCTGACTCCCTTGTGGAGACTCGAGAAGTACCACAAAATCCATGTCAGCACTGGAGAGGAATCCTCAGCTTCCGGCCCCGACTCCACACAAGGTCTTAGGCCCCGGCATCGATGGGAGAGGAATCACGAGAGGCCCCCTAGCAACACGCATGATGACTGGCGTTTCCTGCGGCCGCCAGAGCGGGTCCCTGAAGTCCCCGTCGTAACTCGAGAGCACCTGCTGAAACTCGGGAATATCCAGGAGCCTCTCCATTCCAGGCGACATGAGGCCCATTTCTGCTGAGGCATCTCGAGACTAACCACACCTAACCTCTGGAACTTCCAAAGGGTCCTTCACACCCTTGCTGCAACTCAAGAAGTTCCCCGACATACCCGTTCCTCTTCACATTCAGCCATAATGGTGGTGTCATCTGCATATCTTAGTTTATTGATATTTCTACCGGCAATCTTGATTCCAGCTCATGTATCTTCCATCCCAGCATTTTTCATGATGTACTCTGCATAGAAGTTAAATAAACAGGGTGACAATATACAGCCTTTGCATACTCCTTTTCCTTTTTGGAACCAGTCTGTTGTTCCATGTCCTACTCTAACTGTTGCTTCCTGACCTTCATCCAGATTTCTCAAGAGGCAGGTTAGGTGGTCTGGTATTCCCATCTCTTTCAGAATTGTGGCTAAAACAACAGTATAAGGACCTTTCCGATGTCAGGCCAAGGAATTGTGTTTCCAGTCATTGAGCCACACCTGATCACTGAGCACAAATTCATGAATCTGTTCCTCAAGGGGGAATGATATTCTTTTTTATACAAACTTAGTTACCTGATTTATTACCTTACCTAATTGTTCCATCTGCTGTGAAATCCCACCCCCTTACTTGTGGCAAATCTGCTAACACCTGCCTCACTGTGGGAGGGGGTCTCCCATAGAAAATTTCATAAGGACAACAACTATGGGAACGTGCAGTTACCCGTAATATGAGTAAGTCTGCCGGAAGCAAGCCCATCCATGTACAGTCAGTCTCTATGATCCATTTTGAAAGTGTCTCTTCAAGAGTTTGGTTGTTTCTTTCCACCATTCCAGAACACTGGGGCCTATATGCTGTATGTAATTTCCACTGATATTTAGAGCTTCACATACCTGTTAATTAACGCGGCTGCAAAGACAGGGCCATTGTCGGATTCTATACTGGTTGGAAACCCAAGTCTGGGAATTATTTCTCAAATCAGCGAGCTACTTCGTTTTCTTTTTCAGATCAGGTAGGGAAGGCCTCTGCCCAACCGGAGAAGGTACCTACTATTCTAGTAAGTTATGATAACAGGTGACTGCCTTTGCTTCCCCGAAGGACACTCGCTTTCCCTGCATCCTGAGAACTCCACGTCTCAGCCAGTTGGAAAAGCGCTTCTTGGAGGTCATTATTCAGGGGCAATTTCCCCTGGAGCCCGGGGCCATAGGGAGCGGCTCCACACTCCCAGGGAAAGGCAGAGCCACAGCCACACATCTGTCCCATCCCCTTTGCTCTGTAGGAGAGCTCTAGTGAGCCTAGGTCTGTCAGGAAAATTCTTGGCTCCTATGGGGACACATTCTATGTGTGAAACTGCATCCAGGACCTAGGGGCCACAGGGCGCCTGTTTCTCTCGGGGGCAGAGGGGTGGGGGGCCTGAAGCAGTGCGGCCCAGCAACAGCTTCCACATCCATCCAATTGCTCTTTTCTTACCTCTGATAGAACTAGCTTTGTTCCAGCCTTTGGCAATTTGGAGGCAAGCGGGCCCCACTTCCTCCCCAAGGAGGCATGGGACCTAATTTGAGTGGAAAGGCCCCTCACGGAGCTGAACCCAGGAAGGCACCCAGTCATGTCTGACACATTCCTGCATCCTGCTTCTTCATGAGCAATACCGCTATAAGCTAGGAATGTCTTTCCAAGGCTCAGAAAGGACAGGGGAGATGCATGGTGCTGCCTCTGGAATTTCGGTCCTCTGAGCAGACCTGGAGGTCTCCCCTTGAAGAAGCTAACCAGTTTCTTCCAAATACAGGCTTGCAAACACACACTGGGTGGCTGCCTCTTCTTCCCTGAAGGACGATCACTTTCCCCGCATCCTGTGAACTCTGCATCCCAGCCTGCTGGAAAAGCGCTTCTTGGAGGTCATTTTTCAGGGACAATTTTCCCTGGAGCCCGGGGCTGTAGGGAGGGCCCCATGCTCGCTGTGAAAGGCAGAGTCACATCCACAGTCTGTTCTACACCTTTTGCCCTGTGGGAGAGCTCTAGTGAGCCTAGGTCTGTCAGGAAAATTCTTGGCTCCTATGGGGACACACCCTGTGTGTTAACCTGCATATCGGACCTAGGGGCCACAGGGTGCCTGTTCCTCTCGGGGGGGACCCTGAAGTGGTGCGGACCAGCAACAGCCTGAACATCCATCCGATTGCTCTTTTCTTCCTTCTGATAGAGCTAGCTTTGCTTCTCGCTTTGGCATTTCGGAAGCCAGGGGGAGCCCCACCGCTGTTGTCCTGGGGTCTATTGGAGGTACCGGGTCTATTGGACCCCAGCATGGCACCCGACCCCCTCAGACACACTCCCGCAGCCTCCTTCCCCATGGGCAGGACTGTTCTGACCTAGGAATGTGTTCTCAAGGCTCAGAAAATGCAGGGAGACACACGGCCCTGACTCTGGAACTGAGGCCATTGGAGCAGGCCTGGAGGTCTGACGTCTGAGACGCCAAACACTTGCTGCAAGATACAGGTGTGAAAACACACTCTCTGGGGCTGCCTTTCCTTCCTCCAAGGAAGAGAGCTTTTCCAGTCTCCTCCGTGCTGAGTCATACAAGGCTGGAAAGGTCTGGCTTAGAGGGCATTTCTCAGCGGCAATGGCCCCTGAGGCCCTGCACCCAGGGAGGGATCCTACCCTCCCGGGGAAGTCAAAGCAACCTCCAAACAGCTGTTCTATCATGTTTCCTCTGCAGGAGGGAGCTAGTGAGCCCAGGTCTGTCTGGAACGTTCTTGGATCCTGCGGGGAAATCATCCTGGGAGCCCACCTGGATACCAGTCGTAGGGGCTAAAATTCGCATTTTCCTTCCTTGGAGCCCTAACGCAGTACAGCCTAGCAACTGCTTGAAAATCCATCCTGTTGCTGTTTTCTTCCCTCTGACAGAGCGAGCTTTGCTCCCCATTTTGGGATTTCAGAAGCAAGGTGGTGGCCTGCAACTCCTTGCCTGGGGTCCATTGGAGGTGCAAGGTGCCCTCGACCAGGTGACCCCAGCATGACACCTGGCCCCCTCAGACACACTCCCGCAGCCTGCTTCCCCATGGGCAGGACTGCTCTCACCTAGGAATGTGTTTGCAAGGCCAGGAAACTGCAGGGAGACACAAGACCCTGATTCTGGCATTGAGTCTGTTGGAACAGGCCTGCAGGTCTTCTGTCTAACAAGCCAAACACTTGCTGCAAGATACAGGCCTGAAAACACACTCTTGGGCTGCCTTTCCTTCCTCCAAGGAAGAGAGTTTTCTCAGACTCCTGTGGGCTGAGAGCCACACAGGGCTGAAAAGCACTTGCTGGGAGATTCTTTTTCATTGGCCATGGCCCCTGAGGCCCTGTGCTCAGGGAGGGCTCCCTCCCTCCCAGGGAAAGTCAAAGGAAGCTCCAAACGGCTGTTCAATCATGTTTCTGAGAGAGTCATTGCCAAGGCAGGTTTCTAAGAAGTTCAAGGGTCCCCAAGGAGAGAGGGGTCTAGAATTCTCAAGGAGGAAGAAAGGACAAACTGTTTTCCCCTCTACATTCCTTAGGATTATATAACAATCATGCATCCTTCTTGAGGACGGTCTCTGGAAAAAACCTTCTGGCTAATCCTGTTATCTTAAAATGTAAATTATGGGAGTAGGTCTAGTGAGTCTTTACAACCTCCAGACATTCTTTTGTTCGTTGTCATAACTTATTGGAGAGTATATAACTCCATTACCAACACTAGCAAGGGGGTACGCTTTCTGCCCCTTGTGATGTCTCTGTCAGAAGCTTTCTCTATCTCCTTTATCCTTTAATAAAACTCTATTGCACAAAAGCTCTGAGCAATCAAGCCTCGTCTTGGGCCCTGGATTGAATTCTTCTCCTCCATAAGCCAAGAATCCCAGCATCTTTTCGTGGTTCAGCAACAATATTTCATTTCCTCTGCAGGAGAGAGCTAGTGAGCTTAGGTCTGTCTGGAACATTCTTGGATCCTGTGGGGAAAATATCCTGTGCACACATCTGGATACTGGGCCTAGAGGCCAAAATTTGCATTTCTTTCCCGGGGAGCCCTAACGTGGTGTGACTTAGCAACTGCTTGAAAATCCATCCCATTGCTGTTTTCCTCCTTCTGACAGAGCTAGCTTTGTTCCCTGCTTTGGGATATCTCAACCGAAGGGCCGGTCCATAGCTACTCGCCTGGGGCCCATTGGATGTGCAAGGTGCCCTCGACTAGGTGACCCTAGCATGGCACTCAGCCCGCTCAGACACACTCCCGAGGCTTCTTTCTCATGGGAAGCACTGCTCCAACCTAGGAATGTGTCTGCAATGCTTGGAAAGTGCAGTGAGACACACAGCCCTGACTCTGCAATTGAGGCCCTCAGAGCAAGCCTGCAGCTCTGATGTCTGAGAAGCAAAACACTTGCTGCAAAGAGAGGCCTGAAAACACACTCTCTGTGGATGACTTTCCTTCCTCTAAGGAAGATAGTTTTCCCAGTCTCCTGCTTCCTGAATGTCACACAGCTGGAATGCGCTTGCTTGGAGGTCGTGATTCAGTGGCAATGACCCCTGAGGCCCTTTGCCCAGGGAGGGCTCCCACACTCACAGGCAAAATCAAAGCAACTTCCAAGTGAGTCAGCTCTTCACATCAAATGGCCAAAGTATTGGAGTTTCAGGTTCAGTATTAGTCCTTCCAATGTATATTCAGACCTGATTTCCTTTAGGATGGAGTGGTTGCGTCTCCTTGTAGTCTAAGCGACCTACAAGCATCTTCTCCAACACCACAGTTCAAAAGCATCCAATTTTCAGCTGTCACTTTCTTTATAGTACATCTTTCATATCCATCCATGACATATGGAAAAACCATAGCCTTGACTGGATGGATCTTTGTTGGCAAAGCAACGTCTCGGCTTTTTAATATGCTGTCTAGTTTGGTCATCACTTTTCTTCCAAGTCATAAATATGTTTTAAGTTCATGGAGGCAGCCATCACCTGCAGTGATTTCCAAGCCCCCCAAAATAGTCTGCTGCTGTTTCCAATGTTTTCCCATCTATTTGCCATGAAGTGATGAGACTGGATGCAATGATTTTAGTTTTCTGAATGCTGAGCTTTAAGCTAACTTTTTCACTCTCCTCTTTCACTTTCATCAGGAGACTCTTTAGTTCTTATACACTTTCTGCCATAAGGGTGGTGTCGTCTGCATATCTGAGATTCTTGATATTTCTCCCAGCAATCTGGATTCCAGCGTGTGCTTCCTCCAGCCCAGTGTTTCTCATGATGTACTCTGCGTATAAGTTAAATAAGCAGGGTGACAATATACAGCCTTGACATATTCCTTTTCCTATTTAGAACCAGTCTGTTGTTCCATGTCCAGTTCGAACTGTTTCTTCCTGACCTGCATACAGGTTTCTCAAGAGACAGGTCAGGTGGTCTGGTATTCCCATCTCTTTCAGAATTTTTCCCAGTTTATTGTGATCCACACAGTCAAAGGCTTTGGCATAGTCAATAAAGCAGAAATAGATGTCTTTTTTTCTGGAACTCTCTTGCTTTTTCAATGATCCAGTGGATGTTGGCAGTTTGATCTCTGGTTTCTCTGCATTTTTTTAAATCCCTCTTGAACATTTGGAAGTTCACAGTTCATGTGAACTTGGAGAATTTTGAGCATTACTTTACTAGTGTGTGAGATGAGTGCAATTGTGCAGCAGCCTTGAATATTCTTTGTCATTGCCTTTCTTTGGGATTGGAATGAAAACTGACCTAATGACTAGGTGTTTTCAATTGCATATGCTGAAAGAACTGGCTGTGCAGTTTTGAAGAAAAAAAAATCATTTTAACCCATTTTCTCTGAAGTGCAAGGCATATCATGGCCATCCCTGAATCATAAAGTCACCTTTTCTTTATGTAGTCATAGTTTCATGCCTAAATTATAGGCCAACTCATGCTCAAATTGACTCTGATGTCAGGGGCAGATCAACTAATAAAAAGCTTGGATTGTCCCTCTGGAGGAAAGTGAGATCTTGGTCCCACGAGAAGAATCTGAAGGGTTAAGGGAACTTGCAAGAGTGGGGAAAGCTTAGTCCATCCTACATGTACCAAAATCTTAAATAAGGCTTATTTACTTTACCGAAGTAAAAAAACAGATGATGAAAACAATTATAAATCAATGAAAGGTAAAGAAACTCATAGTCTGTTATCAAAAATTGCATTCTAAGAAAACTTTGTGCTCTTAACCTAGAGAGGAGACTAAATTCCATCTGGTACCAGCTTACCAGAAGACAAACAAACAAACAAACAAATTATCAGTAAGCTTAAAAAAAGTATATTCCATATATCTTGAAGTAGCAGTATTTCTGCAAAGGCATCAGTGTGAAACCATAGAGGACATGGTTAAAACCTGATTAAATAGAAATTGACAATGTAATCTGGTCACTGCTGCGACTTGAAATGCTTTAATATGATAACTGGAATTATAACTGACAGCATTTGACCAGGACATATCAGATTTTCACGGATGTCACATAATTTCTAGGATATCTATATTAGGAACTGAAGGAATCTTTGAACCTAGGAAAGAAAACAACAGTCTCAAAGGCCCTTGCTGAATCATCTATCAGCAAGGAATGTCTTTGCAAGGATCGCAAAGTGAAGGGAAAATACACCGACCTGCCTCTGCAACTTCGGTCCTCTGAGCAGATCTGGAGGTCTCCCTTTGTATAAGCTAACCTGTTCCTTCCAAATAGAGGTTTGCAACACAAAACAAGTGGCCGCCTATTCTTCCCCGAAGGAGGCTCTCTTTCCCCACATCCTGCGAACTCCCTTTCCCAGCCTCCTGGAAAAGCGCTTCTTGCAGTTCCTTTCAGAAAATCCTATGGACGGAGAAGCCTGGTAGGCTGCAGTCCGTGGGGTCGCTGAGGGTCGGACACGACTGAGCGACTGCACTTTCATTTTCACTTTCATGCATTGGAGAAGGCAATGGCAACCCACTTACTGTTCTTGCCTGGAGAATCCCAGGGACGGGGGAGCCTAGTGGGCTACCGTCTATGGCGTCGCACAGAGTTGAACACGACTGAAGCAACTTAACAGCAGCAGCAGCAGCAGTTCCTTTCTTAGGGGCAGTTATCCCTGAGATTGGGACCTGGAAAGGCAGAGCCACCTCCACACACACGTCTTTTTTGTCCCCTTTCCTCTGGAGGAGAGCTCTAGTGAGCCTAGGTCTGTCAGGAAAATTCTTGGCTTTGACGGGATCACACCCGGTGTGTGAACCTGCATACCCGACCTAGGGGCCACAGGGCACCTGTTTTGCTCGAGTGGGTCCTGGAGGGGTGCAGCATAGCAAGAGCTTAAAAATCCATCCAATTTGTCTTTTTTTTTTTACCTCAGAGAGAACGAGTTTGCTCCACCTCCACCCTTTGGCAGTGTGGAGGGAAGAGGGCACCACCCTCTCCCAAAGGGGACATAGGGCCTACCAGGAGAGAAAGGCCCCTTGAGGAGCTGAGCCCAGGTAGGCAGCCAGTGATGTCAAGCACACTCCCGCTGCTTGCTTCTTCATGGGCACTCCCACGATCTGCTAGGAATGTCTTTGCAAGGATCTCAAAGGGAAGGGAAGATACATGGCCCTGTCTCTGGAACTTCAGTCCTCTGAGCAGATCTGGAGGTCTTGAGTTGTATAAGCAAACCTGTTCCTTCCAAATAGAGGCTTGCAAACACACCCCCGGTGGTTGCCTCTTCTTCCCCGAAGAAGTCTTTCTTTCCCCACATGCTGCGAACTCCCTGTCCCAACCTCCAAGAATAGCGCTTCTTGCCATTCCTTTCTTAGAGGCAGTTATCTCTGAGCCTGGGGCCGTAGGGAGTAGCCCCACACTCACAGGGAAAGGCAAAGACTCCTCCATACATCTCCTCTATCCCCTTTGCTCCGGAGGAGAGCTCTAGTGAGCCTAGGTCTTTCAGGAAAATTCTTGGCTTGGACAGGATCTCACCCTGTTTGTGAACCTGCATACCCAACCAGGGGCCACAGAGCACCTGTTTCAGTAAAGTGGGCCCTGAAAGGGTGCAGCCTAGCAAGAGCTTGAAAATCCATTCAATTGCTGTTTTTGTACCTCTGACAGAGCGAGCTTGGCTCCACCCTTTGGCAGTGAGGAGAAAAGAGGCATGACACCCTCCCCAAGGGGACATGGGGCCTACTTCGAGAGGAAGCTGCAACTCGAGAAAATCCAGGAGGTTCTCCCCTCCAGGCGAGATGAGGCCCATTTCCGCTGAGGCGTCTCGAGGCTAATCACAACTAACCTCTGGAACTTCGAAAGGGTCCTTCACACCCTTGCTGCAAGTCAAGAAGTTCTCCGACATACCCATCTCCACTCGAGAGGAAGGACGAGGGTCCCACCCACATCCAGCGGAGCCCCGTTTCCGCCTCGTAGCTCGAGAAGAGGGATCCTTTCCCTTCATCGTCGGGAAAGAATTCCCGGGCTTCCCGTCGCATCTCAAGAGGAGGCACTCTCCACAGGAAAGGCGAGAGGAACTCCAGGGCCTTGCCAGCATTCCAAGAGTCCCCCAGATGTCTCCGTCCATTCCAGAAGAACCTGCTTTCCCTTCACTGCCTCGACGTTCACGCCGAGGATAGACTCACACCACCGTGACATGTGGACAGCCCTGTTCGAAAGCCTCATGGGAAAGCCTTGATGCAAAGCGACTGATCCCTTGAACCACATGTCGGCACGCGTGACACTGCTGCTACAGCTTGTGAGGAAATCGCAGGTGCATGCCCCCACACGAGATGAGGACTGACTCCCCTGGTGAGACTCCAGAAGTATGGAAAGATTCATGTCAGCACTGGAGAGGCATCCTCAGGGTCTGGCCCCGACTCCACACAATGGTCTTAGGCACCGGCATCGATGGGAGAGGAATCCCTATAGGCCCCATGGTAACTCGCATGGGGACTGGCCTTTCCTGAGGCCACCAGAGCGAGTCCCTGAGGTCCCCGTCGTAACTCGAGAGCACCTACCACAACTCGGTAAAATCCAGGAGGTTCTCCCCTCCAGGCGAGATGAGGCCCATTTCCGCTGAGGCGTCTCGAAGCTAATCACACCTAACCTCTGGAACTTCCAAAGGGTCCTTCACACCCTTGCTGCAACTCAAGAAGTTCCCCGACATACCCGTCTCCACTCGAGAGGAAGCACGAGAGTCCCGCCCACATCCAGAGGAGCCCTTTTCTCCCTCATAGCTCGAGACGAGGGATCCTTTCACTGTGTGTCGGGAAAGAATTCCTGGGGTTCCCGTCGCATCTCCAGAGGAGGCGCTCTCCACAGGAAAGGCGAGAGGAACTCCAGGGTCGTGCCACCATTCCCAGAGTCCCCAGATATCTCAGTCCATTCCAGGGAAACCTGTTTTCCCTGCACTGCCTCGACTTTCAAGCCGAGGATCGACTCACACCACGGTGGCACGTGGGACAGCCCTGTGGGAAAGCCTCGTGGGAAAACCTCGTGGAAATCCTCGAGGGAAAGCCACAGATCCCTTGATCCACACCAAGGGAAGCGTGACACTGCTGCTACAGCTCCGGAGGAAAGCGCACGGTGCATGCCACCACTGGAGACGAGGACTGACTTCCCTGGGCAGACTCCAGAAGTCCCTCAAGATCCTTGGTCAGCACTGGAGAGGAATCCTGAGGTTCCGGCACCATCTCCACACAATGTCTTAGGCCCTGGCATCGACGCGAGAGGAATCCTGAGAGCCCCGAGCAATTCGCCATGGGGACTGGTCTTTCCTGACGGTCACCAGAGCAGGTCCCTGAGTCCCGGTCGTAAGTTGTGAGCACCTGACTCTGGAGAAAATCCAGGAGGTTCTCCCCCTCCAGGCGAGATGAGGCCCATTTCCGCTGAGGCGTCTTGGGGCTAATCACACCTAACATCTGGAACTTCCAAAGGCGTCGTTCACACCCTCGCTGCAACTCAAGAAGTTCCCCGACATACCCGTCTCCACTCGAGAGGAAGCACAGGAGTCCTGCCCACATCCAGATGAGCCCCGTTTCCGCCTCATAGCTCGAGAGGAGGGGATGCTTTCGCTGCGTGGTTTGGGAAAGAATTCCCGGCGTTCCCGTCGCATCTCAAGAGGAGGCGCTCTCCTCAGGAAAGGCGAGAGGAACTCCAGCGTCGTGCCACCATTCCCACAGTCCCCAGATGTCTCAGTCCATTCCAGGGAAAACTGTTTTCCCTGCACTGCCTCGACTTTCAAGCCGAGGATCGACTCTCACCACGGTGGCACGTGGGACAGCCCTGTGGGAAAGCCTCGTGGGAAAGCCATCGAGGGAAAGCCACTGCTCCCTTGATCCACGTGAAGGGAAGCGTAACACTCCTGCAGGAGCTCGGGAGGAAGCGCACGTTCCTGCCCCCACTCGAGTCGAGGTCTGACTCCCCTGGGGAGACTCCAGAAGTACCCCAAGATCCATGTCAGCACTGGAGAGGAATCCTCAGGTTCCGGCATCGACTCCACACAAGGTCTTAGGCCCCGGCATTGACGGAGAGGAATCCCGAAAGGCTCTCTTGCAACTCCCATGGGCACTGCCTTTCCTGAGGCCACCAGAGCGGGTCCCTGAGGTCCCTGTCGTAACTCGAGAGACCCTGCCCAACTCTAGAAAATCCAGGAGGTTCTCCCCTCCAGGCGAGATGAGGCCCATTTCCTCTGAGGCGTCTGGAGGGGCACACACACCTAAACTCTGGAAATTCAAAAGGGTCCTTGCCTGCAACTCAAGTGAAGTTCCCGACATACCGCTTCTGCCATGCTCGACGAGAGCACGAGGGGGT
>NW_017211070.1:0-1927 GCF_001704415.2 Capra hircus
TCTTCTCCAACACCACAGTTCAAAAGCATCAATTCTTTGACACTCAGCTTTCTTTATGGTCCAACTCTCACATCCATACATCGCTACTGGAAAAACCAGAGCTTTGGCTAGACAGACCTTTGTGGGCAAGTAACGTCTCTGCTTTTTAATATGCTGTCTAGGTTTGTTATAAATTTTCTTCCAAGGAACAAGTGTCTTTTAATTTCATGGCTGCAGTCACCCAATCATCAGCAATTTTGGAGCCCAAGAAAATAAAGTCTCTCACTTTTTCATTGTTTCCCCATTTTATTTGCCATGAAGTGATGGGACCAGAAGCCATGGTCTTCATTTTTGAATGTTGAGTTTTAAGCCAGCCTTTTCACTCTCCTCTTTCACCTTCATCAAGAGGCTCTTCAGTTCTTCTTCACTTTCTGCCATTTAGGGTAGTGTCATCTGCATATCTGAGGTTATTGAGATTTCTCCCAGCAATCTTGATTCCAGCTTGTGCTTCTTCCAGCCCAGCGTTTCTCATGATGTACTCTGCATATACGTTAAATAAGCAGGGTGACAACATACAGCCTTGACGTACTCCTTTCCCAATTTGGAACCAATCTGTTGTTTCATGTCTGATCTAACTATTGCTTCTTGACCTGCATACAGGTTCTCAGGAGGCAGGTAAGGTAGTCTGGTATTCCCATCTCTTGAAGAGTTTTCCACAGTTGTGATCCACATAGTCAAAGGCTTTGACATAGTCAATAAAGCAGAAGTAGATGTTTTTCTGGAATTCTCTTGTTTTTTCTATGATCCAACAGATATTGGCAGTTTCATCTCTGGTTCCTCTGCCTTTTCAAATCCAGCTTGGATATCTGGGAGTTCTCAGTTCACATACTGCTGAAGCCTGCTTGGATAATTTTGAGTGTTATTTTGCTAGCGTGTGAAATGAGTGCAACTGTGCGGTAGTTTAGTTTTGAACATTCTTTGGCATTGCCCTTTGTTGGGATTGAAATGAAAACAGACCTTTTCCAGTCCTGTGGCCACGCTGAGTTTTCCAAATTTGTTGGCATATTGAGTGCAACGCTTTAACAGTATCACCTTTTAGGATTTGAAACAACTCAGCTGGAATTGCTTCATCTCTACTAGCTTTGTTCGTCATGATGCTTCCTAAGGCCCATTGACTTTGCCTTCCAAGATATCTGGCTCTAGGTAAATGATCACAGTTCATGGTTATCTGGGTCATTAAGATCTTTTTTGTGTGTAGTTCTTCTATTTATTCTGGCCACCTCTTCTTAAATATCATCTGCTTCTGTTAGGTCCATACCATTTCTCTCCTTTATTGTGATCTTTGCATGAAATGCTTCCTTGGTATCTCTAATTTTCTTGAAGAGATCTCTAGTCTTTCCCACTCTGTTGTTTTCCTCTGTTTGTTTGCATTGTTCACTGAGGAAGCCTTTCTTATCTCTCCTTGCTATTCTTTGGAACTCTGCATTCAAACGGATATATCTTTCCTTTTCTCCTTTACCTTTTGCTTTTCTTCTTTTCTCAGCTGTTTGTAAGGCCTCCTCAGGCAACCATTTCCCTTTTTTGCATTTCTTGTTCTTGGGGCTGGTTTTGATCATGACCTCCTGTACAATGTCATAAACCTCCGTCCATAGTTCTTCAGGCACTCTGTCTATCAGATCAAATCCCTTGAATCTATGTGTCACTTCCACTGTATGGTTTGTAACGGATTTGCATTATGTCATACCTGAATGGCCTAATGGTTTTCCCTACTTTCTTCAATTTAAGTGTGAATTTAATTAATTTAAGTAATTCATGTCTGAGCTACAGTCTGTTCCCAGTCTTGTTTTTGCTGACTGTATAGAGCTTCTCCATCTTCGACTGCAAGAAAGAATATAAGCAACCTGATTTTGAATATTGACAGTGTGGTGAGCTCATGTGTAGAGTTGTC
>NW_017211071.1:0-1927 GCF_001704415.2 Capra hircus
ACGCGGTGTGGTCGGGGAACTTTTTGAGTTGCAGCAAGTGTGTGAAGGACCATTTGGAAGTTCCAGAGGTCAGGTGTGATTTGCCTCGAGACGCCTCAGCGTAATGGGCCTCATCTCGCCTGGAGGGGAGAACCTCCTGGATTTTCTCGAATTGCGCTGGTGTCTCGAGTTATGACGAGGACCTGAGGGATACGCTCTAGTGGCCTCAGGAAAGGCTAGACCCCATGCGATTTGCTCAGGGGCCTCTCGGGATTCCTCTCCCGTCGATGCGCGGGCAAAGACCTTGTGGGGAGTCGGTGCCGGAACCTGAGGATTCCTCTCCAGTGCTGACATGGATCTTGGGGTACTTCTGGAGTCTACTCAGGGGAGTCAGTCCTCGTCTCCCGTGGGGGCATGCACGTGCGCTTTCCTCCCGAGCTGTAGCAGCAGTGTCACGCTTCCATAGGGGTGGGTCAAGGGATCTGTGGCTTTCACTTGAGGCTTTCCACGAGAATTTCCCACGAGGCTTTCCCACAGGGCTGTCCCACGTGCCACTGTGGTGTGAGTCGATCCTCGGCTTGAACGTCGAGGCAGTGCAGAGAAAACAGGTTTCCTGGAATGGACTGAGATATATGGGGGACTCTGGAATGGTGGCACGACCCTGGAGTTCCTCTCGCCTTTCCTGTGTAGAGCGCCCCTCTCTGAGATGGGGGGAACGCCGGGATTTCTTTCCCGACCACGCAGGGAAAGGATCCTCCTCTCGAACTAGGGGGCGGAAACGGGGTTCCTCTGGATGTGGGCGGGACTCTCATGCTTCCTCTCAAGTGGAGCCGGGTTTGTCAGGGAACTGTTTAAGTTGCAGCAACGGTGTGAAGGACCCTTTGGAAGTTCCAGAGGTTAGGTGTGATTAGCCTCGAGACACGAAAGCGGAAATGGGCCTCATCTCGACTGGAGGGGAGAACCTCCTGGATTTTCTCGAGTTGCGGCAGGTGCTCTCGACTTATGACGGGGACCCCTGGGACCCGCTCTGGTGGCCTCAGGAAAGGCCAGTCCCCATGCGAGTTGCTCGGGGCCTCTCGGGATTCCTCTCCCCATCGATGCCAGGGCCTAAGACCTTGTGTGAAGACGGTGCCAGAACCTAAGGATTCCTCTCCAGTGCTGACATTGATCTTGGGGTACTTCTGGAGTCTCCCCAGGGGAGTCAGGCCTCGTCTCGTGTGGGGGCATGCACCTGCGCTTTCCCCCCGAGCTGTAGCTGCAGTGTCGTGCTTCCCTTCGCGTGGACAAGGGATCTGTGCCTTCCCCTCGAGGCTTTCCCAAGAGGCTTTCCACAGGGCTGTCCCACGTGCCACCTTGGTGTCAGTCGATCCTCGGCTTGAACGTCGAGGCAGTGCAGGGAAAGTAGGTTTCCCTGGAATGGACTGAGACATCTGGGGGACTGTGGGAGTGGTGGCACGACCCTGGAGTTCCTCTCGCCTTTCCTGAGGAGAGCGCCTCCTCTTGAGATGCGAAAGGAACGCCGGGAATTCTTTCCCATCACGCAGGGACAGGATCCTTTCTCTCGAGCAAGAGTAGGAAACGGGGCTCCTTTGGATGTGGGCAGAACTCTCGTGCTTCCTCTCGAGTGGAGACGGGTATGTCGGGAACTTCTTGAGTTGCAGCAAGGGTGTGAAGGACCCTTTGGAAGTTCCAGAGGTTAGGTGTGATTAGCCTCGAGACGCCTCAGCAGAAATGGGTCTCATGTCGACTGGAGGGGAGAGAACCTCCTGGATTTTCTCGAGTTGCGGCAAGTGCTCTCGACTTTACGACGGGGACCTCAGGGACCCGCTCTTGTGGCCTCAGGAAAGGCCAGTCCCATGCGAGTTGCCTCAGGGCCTCTCGGGATTCTCTAGAGACGATGCCGGGCCTAAGACCTTTTGTGGAGTCAGTGTCGGAAACGGAGGATTCC
>NW_017211072.1:0-1925 GCF_001704415.2 Capra hircus
CAGCTTTTATAAGCATCATTCCATTCCATCCAAAAGGAAGCCAAGGGAAATCTCAGGGATCCAGGCTGATCTCCTTCAGAATGGACTGGTTGGATCTCCTTGCAGTCCAAGGGACTCTCAAAGTCTTCTCCAACACACCACAGTTCAAAAGCATCAATTCTTCGGTGCTCAGCCTTCTTCACAGTCCAACTCTCACATCCATACATGACCACAGGAAAAACCATAGCCTTGACTAGACGGACCTTAGTCGGCAAAGTAATGTCTCTGCTTTTTGCTATCTAGGTTGGTCATAACTTTTCTTCCAAGGAGTAAGCATCTTTAATTTCATGGCTGCAATCACCATCTGGAGTGATTTTGGAGCCCCAAAAATAAAGTCTGACACTGTTTCCACTCTTTCCCCCTCTATTTCCCATGAAGTGATGGGACAGATGCCATGATCTTCGTTTTCTGAATGTTGAGCTTTAAGCCAACTTTTTTCGCTCTCCTTCTTTCACTTTCATCAAGAGGCTTTTTAGTTTCCTCTTCACTTTCTGCCATAAGGGTGGTGTCATCTGCATATCTGAGGTTATTGATATTTCTCCCGGCAATCTTGATTCCAGCTTGTGCTTCTTCCAGTCCAGCGTTTCTCATGATGTACTCTGCATAGAAGTTAAATAAGCAGGGTGACAATATACAGCCTTGACGTACTCCTTTTCCTATTTGGAACCAGTCTGTTGTTCCATGTCCAGTTCTAACTGTTGCTTCCTGACCTGCATACAGATTTCTCAAGAGGCAGGTCAGGTGGTCTGGTATTCCCATCTCTTTCAGAATTTTCCACAGTTTATTGTGATCCACACAGTCAAAGGCTTTGGCATAGTCAATAAAGCAGAAATAGATGTTTTTCTGGAACTCTCTTGCTTTTTCCATGATCCAGCGGATGTTGGCAATTTGATCTCTGGTTCCTCTGCCTTTTCTAAAACCAGCTTGAACATCTGGAAGTTCACGGTTCACGTATTGCTGAAGCCTGGCTTGGAGAATTTGAGCATTACTTTACTAGCGTGTGAGATGAGTGCAATTGTGCAGTAGTTTGAGCATTCTTTGGCATTGCCTTTCTTTGGGATTGGAATGAAAACTGACCTTTTCCAGTCCTGTGGCCACTGCTGAGTTTTCCAAATTTGCTGGCATATTGAGTGCAGCACTTTCACAGCATCATCTTTCAGGATTTGAAATAGCTCAACTGGAATTCCATCACCTCCACTAGCTTTGTTCGTAGTGATGCTTTCTAAGGCCCACTTGACTTCACATTCCAGATGTCTGGCTCTAGATGAGTGATCACACCATCGTGATTATCCGGGTCATGAAGATCTTTTTTGTACAGTTCTTCTGTGTATTCTTGCCACCTCTTCTTAATATCTTCTGCTTCTGTTAGGTCCATACCATTTCTGTCCTTTATGAGCCCATCTTTGCATGAAATGTTCCCTTGGTATCTCTAATTTTCTTGAAGAGATCTCTAGTCTTTCCCATTCTGTTGTTTTCCTCTATTTCTTTGCATTGATCGCTGAGAAGGCTTTCTTATCTCTTCTTGCTATTCTTTGGAACTCTGCATTCAGATGCTTATATCTTTCCTTTTCTCCTTTGCTTTTCTCCTCTCTTCTTTTCACAGC
This sequence comes from Capra hircus, assembly GCF_001704415.2. Lineage (NCBI taxonomy): Eukaryota > Metazoa > Chordata > Mammalia > Artiodactyla > Bovidae > Capra > Capra hircus. The sequence continues at coordinate 1,644 of NW_017211072.1, forward strand.
TATTTGTAAGGCCTCCCAGACAGCCATTTTGCTTTTTTGCATTTCTTTTCCATGGGGATGGTCTTGATCCCTGTCTCCTGTACAATGTCACGAACCTCATTCCATAGTTCATCAGGCACTCTATCTATCAGATCTAGGCCCTTAAATCTATTTCTCACTTCCACTGTATAATCATAAGGGATTTGATTTAGGTCATACCTGAATGGGTCTAGTGTTTTCCCTACTTTCTTCAATTTAAGTCTGAATTTGGCAATAAAGTGTTCATGATCTGAGCCACAGTCA
>NW_017211073.1:0-1924 GCF_001704415.2 Capra hircus
TGCGGTTCCTGCCCACAGCCCCCAACTCAGGGGAAGCAGCCCCTGAGGCAAGACCTGCTGGAGGAGCCCTGCGCGCCCGCCTGATAGGCGAGAGCACAGCCAGCAGTGTAGCCGAGCCTCCTCGGAGAAGAGGAGGCAGCCGAGCCCAGTCAAGAGGAAAGCCCTGCTTGCACGAGCTAAGTGCGCCCTCCAGTACGGCAGAGCTCTAGCTCTGCCTCAGAGCCCCATCTGGCCAGAGTTCTGGCGCGCGAGGCTGCTCTGCCAGGGGCTCGCCTTGCCCAGACTTGCCTTGCTTTTAGGCTGCCTCCCAGGAAGGAGCAGGCAGCAGGAGCCTGGGAGTCGCCACTGGCGCCTTCCTTGCCTCAGCTCCAATCCTGCCTTGCCTTTGCACTTACGTCCCAGGCCTCCTTGGGAGGGCTTAGGGGCTGTGGGTTGCACACTGCCAAGGGCTCTCAGCAGTGAGAAGCTCTGTCAGAGGGAAGGGAAGGGCAACTGCAGGGCTCCTCCAGCGGTTTCTAGGCGCCAGAATCAGCGCCGCACGAGAGCACCAGGCTCCCAGGGCCCTGGCTGGGGTTTTCAGCCCCGCACACACGGAGGCTGATTCCTTGGGTGCCCAGAAAGTGTATGACAGACGTAGGTTCCCTAGCACTCTCCTCCCCAGCAGAGACATGTGCAGGTGGTTGGGGCCTTATCCTGCGTGTCTGGTTCCCGCCCACAGCCTCAACTCAGGGGAAGCAGCCCCTGAGGCAAGACCTGCTGGAGGAGCCCTGCGCCCCCGCCTGATAGGCGAGAGCACAGCCAGCAGTGTAGCGAGCCTCCTCGGGAGAAGAGGAGGCAGCCGAGCCCAGTCAAGAGGAAAGCCCTGCTTGCACGGAGCTAAGTGCGGCCTCCAGTACGGCAGAGCTCTAGCTCTGCTCAGAGCCCCGATCTGGCAGAGTTTCTGGCGCGAGGCTGCTCGGCCCCGGGGCTCGCCTTGCCCAGACTTGCCTTGCTTTTAGGCTCCCTCCCCAGGAAGGAGCTGTCTGAGCGAGCCTGGGAGGACGCCACTGGTGCCTTCCTTGCCTCAGCTCCAATCCTGCCTTGCCTTTGCACATAGGTGCCAGGCGTGTGCGGAGGGCTTAGGGTGGTGGGTTGCACACTGCCAAGGGCTTCAGCAGTGAGAGCTCTGTCAGAGGGAAGGAAGGGCAACTGCAGGGCTCCTCCAGCGGTTTCTTAGGCCGCCTAGAAACAGCGCCGCACGAGAGCACCAGGCTCCAGGGCCCCTGGCTGGGGTTTTCAGCCCCGCACACACGGAGGCTGATTCCTTGGGTGCCCAGAAAGTGTATGACAGACGTAGGTTCCCTAGCACTCTCCTCCCCAGCAGAGACATGTGCAGGTGGTTGGGGCCCTGATCCTGCGTGTCTGGCGTTCCTGCCCACAGCCCCCAACTCAGGGGAAGCAGCCCCTGAGGCAAGACCTGCCTGGAGGAGCCCTGCGCCCCGCCTGATAGGCGAGTGCCCACAGCCAGCAGGAAGCGAGCCTCCTCGGGGGAAGAGGAGCGCAGCCCAGCCCCGTCAAGTTGAAAGCCCTGCCTTGCACGGAGCTAAGTGCGCCTCCAGTACGGCAGAGCTCTAGCTCTGCTCAGAGCCCCGATCTGGCAGAGTTCCTGGCGCGAGGCTGCTCTGCCGGGGGGGCCTAGCCTTGCCCAGACTTGCCTTGCTTTTAGGCTGCCTCTCCAGGAAAGGAGCAGGCCAGCAGGAGCCTGGGAGTCGCCACTGGCGCCTTCTTGCCTCAGCCTCCAATCCTGCCTTGCCTTTGCACTTAGGTCCCAGTCCTCCTTAAGGAGAGCTTAGGGGCTGGTGGGTTGCACACTGCCAAGGGCTCCAGCAGTGAGAATTCTGTCAGAGGCGAAGGGAAGGGCAACTGCAGGGCTCCTCCAGCGTGC
>NW_017211074.1:0-1923 GCF_001704415.2 Capra hircus
ATGACAGACGTAGGTTCCCTAGCACTCTCCTCCCAGCAGAGACATGTGCAGGTGGTTGGGGGCCTGATCCTGCGTGTCTGGGTTCCTGCCCACAGCCCCAACTCAGGGGAAGCAGCCCCTGAGGCAAGACCGCTGCTGGAGGAGCCCTGCGCCCCCGCCTGATAGGCGAGTGCACAGCCAGCAGGGAAGCGAGCCTCCTCGGGGAAGAGGAGGCAGCCGCAGCCCCGTCAAGTTGAAAGCCCTGCTTGCACGGAGCTAAGTGCGCCTCCAGTACGGCAGAGCTCTAGCTCTGGCTCAGAGCCCCGATCTGGCAGAGTTCCTGGCGCGAGGCTGCTCTGCCGGGGGCTAGCCTTGCCAGACTTGCCTTGCTTTTAGGCTGCCTCTCCAGGAAGGAGCAGGCAGCAGGAGCCTGGGAGTCGCCACTGGCGCCTTTCTTGCCTCAGCTCCAATCCTGCCTTGCCTTTGCACTTAGGTCGCCAGTCCTCCTTAAGGAGAGCTTAGGGCTGGTGGGTTGCACACTGCCAAGGGCTCCAGCAGTGAGAATTCTGTCAGAGGGAAGGGAAGGGCAACTGCAGGGCTCCTCCAGCGGTTGCTTGGCCGCCCAGATTCAGCGCCACACGGAGAGCACCAGGCTCCCAGGGCCCTGGCTGGGTTTTCAGCCCCGCACACACGGAGGCTGATTCCTTGGTGCCCAGAAAGTGTATGACAGACGTAGGTTCCCTAGCACTCTCCTCCCCAGCAGAGACATGTGCAGGTGTTTGGGGCCTGATCCTGCGTGTCTGGGTTCCTGCCCACAGCCGCCAACTCAGGGGAAGCAGCCCTGAGGCAAGACCTGCTGGAGGAGCCCTGCGCCCCGCCTGATAGGCGAGTGCACAGCCAGCAGGGAAGCGAGCCTCCTCGGGGAAGAGGAGGCAGCAAGTCCCCGTCAAGCTGAAATCCCTGCTTCACGAAGCTAAGTGCGACTCCAGTACGGCAGATCTCTAGCTCTGTTCAGAGGCCCGATCTGGCAGAGTTCCTGGCACCAAGATGCTCTGCCATAGGCGAGCCTTGCGCAGACTTGCCTTGCTTTAAGGCTCCCTCCCCAGGAAGGAGCAGGCTGTGTGAGGCTCGGAAACGCCACTGGCGCCTTCCTGGCTTCAGCTCTACCCCTGCCTTGCCTTTGCACTTAGGTCCCAAGCGTCCTTGAGGAGGGCTTAGGGGCTGGTGGGTTGCACACTGCCAAGGGCTCCAGCAGTGAAAGCTCTGTCAGAGGGAAGCGAAGGGCAACAGCAGGGCTCCTTCAGCGGTTCCTTGGCCGCCCAGACAAAGCTCCGCACGGAGAGCACCAGGTTCCAAGGGCCCCTGGCTGGGTTTTGCATCCCCACACTCCCAGAGGCTGACTCCGTGGGTGCCTAGAAAGTGTGTGAGAGACGTAGGTTCCCTAGCACTCTCCTCCCCAGCAGAGACATGTGCAGGTGGTTGGGGCCTTATCCTGCGTGTCTGGGTTCCCGCCCACAGCCCCAACTCAGGGGAAGCAGCCCCTGAGGCAAGACCTGCTGGAGGAGCCCTGCGCGCCCGCCTGATAGGCGAGAGCACAGCCAGCAGTGTAGCGAGCCTCCTCGGGAGAAGAGGAGGCAGCCGAGCCCAGTCAAGAGGAAAGCCCTGCTTGCACGGAGCTAAGTGGGCCTCCAGTACGGCAGAGCTCTAGCTCTGCTCAGAGCCCCGATCTGGCAGAGTTTCTGGCGCGAGGCTGCTCGGCCGGGGGCTCGCCTTGCCCAGACTTGCCTTGCTTTTAGGCTCCCTCCCCAGGAAGGAGCTGTCTGAGCGAGCCTGGGAGACGCCACTGGTGCCTTCCTTGCCTCAGCTCCAATCCTGCCTTGCCTTTGCACATAGGTGCCAGGCGTCGTTGGGGAGGCTTAGGGGGTGGTGGGTTGCACACTCCAA
>NW_017211075.1:0-1921 GCF_001704415.2 Capra hircus
GCGCCGCCCGATAGGCGAGTGCACAGCCAGCAGGGAAGCGAGCCTCCTCGGGGAAGAGGAGGCAGCCGCCCCCGTCAAGTTGAAAGCCCTGCTTGCACGGAGCTAAGTGCGCCTCCAGTACGGCAGAGCTCTAGCTCTGCTCAGAGCCCCGATCTGGCAGAGTTCCTGGCGCGAGGCTGCTCTGGCGGGGGCTAGCCTTGCCCAGACTTGCCTTGCTTTTAGGCTGCCTCTCCAGGAAGGAGCAGGCAGCAGGAGCCTGGGAGTCGCCACTGGCGCCTTTCTTGCCTCAGCTCCAATCCTGCCTTGCTTTTGCACTTAGGTCCAGTCTCCTTAAGGAGAGCTTAGGGGCTGGTGGGTTGCACACTGCCAAGGGCTCCAGCAGTGAGAATCTGTCAGAGGAAGGGAAGGGCAACTGCAGGGCTCCTCCAGCGGTTGCTTGGCCGCCCAGATTCAGCGCCACACGGAGAGCACCAGGCTCCCAGGGCCCCTGGCTGGGGTTTTCAGCCCCGCACACACGGAGGCTGATTCCTTGGGTGCCCAGAAAGTGTATGACAGACGTAGGTTCCCTAGCACTTCTCCTCCCAGCAGAGACATGTGCAGGTGTTTGGGGCCTGATCCTGCGTGTCTGGGTTCCTGCCCACAGCCCCAACTCAGGGGAAGCAGCCCCTGAGGCAAGACCTGCTGGAGGAGCCCTGCGCCCCCGCCTGATAGGCGAGTGCACAGCCAGCAGGGAAGCGAGCCTCCTCGGGGGAAGAGGAGGCAGCAAGTCCCCGTCAAGCTGAAATCCCTGCTTACACGAAGCTAAGTGCGACCTCCAGTACGGCAGATCTCTAGCTCTGTTTCAGAGGCCCGATCTGGCAGAGTTCCTGGCACCAAGATGCTCTGCCATAGGCGAGCCTTGCGCAGACTTGCCTTGCTTTAAGGCTCCCTCCCCAGGAAGGAGCAGGCTGTGTGAGGCCTCGGAAATCGCCACTGGCGCCTTCCTGGCTTCAGCTCTACCCCTGCCTTGCCTTTGCACTTAGGTCCCAAGCGTCCTTGAGGAGGGCTTAGGGGCTGGTGGGTTGCACACTGCAAGGGCTCCAGCAGTGAAAGCTCTGTCCAGAGGGAAGCGAAGGGCAACAGCAGGGCTCCTTCAGCGGTTCCTTGGCCGCCCAGACAAAGCTCCGCACGGAGAGCACCAGGTTCCAAGGGCCCCTGGCTGGGTTTTGCATCCCCACACTCCCAGAGGCTGACTCCGTGGGTGCCTAGAAAGTGTGTGAGAGACGTAGGTTCCCTAGCACTCTCCTCCCCAGCAGAGACATGTGCAGGTGGTTGGGGCCTTATCCTGCGTGTCTGGGTTCCCGCCCCACAGCCTCAACTCAGGGGAAGCAGCCCCTGAGGCAAGACCTGCTGGAGGAGCCCTGCGCGCCCCCGCCTGATAGGCGAGAGCACAGCCAGCAGTGTAGCGAGCCTCCTCGGGAGAAGAGGAGGCAGCCGAGCCCAGTCAAGAGGAAAGCCCTGCTTGCACGGAGCTAAGTGCGCCTCCAGTACGGCAGAGCTCTAGCTCTGCTCAGAGCCCCGATCTGGCACAGTTTCTGGGCGCGAGGCTGGCTCGGCCGGGGGCTCGCCTTGCCCAGACTTGCCTTGCTTTTAGGCTCCCTCCCCCAGAAGGAGCTGTCTGAGCGAGCCTGGGAGACGCCACTGGTGCCTTCCTTGCCTCAGCTCCAATCCTGCCTTGCCTTTGCACATAGGTGCCAGGCGTCGTTGGGGAGGGCTTAGGGGTGGTGGGTTGCACACTGCCAAGGGCTTCAGCAGTGAGAGCTCTGTCAGAGGGAAGGGAAGGGCAACTGCAGGGCTCCTCCAGCGGTTTCTAGGCGCCTAGAATCAGCGCCGCACCGAGAGCACAGGCTCCCAGGGCCCCTGGCTGGGGTTTCAGCCGCCG
>NW_017211076.1:0-1919 GCF_001704415.2 Capra hircus
CCCAGGCTCCTGCTGCCTGCTCCTTCCTGGGAGGCAGCCTAAAAGCAAGGCAAGTCTGGGCAAGGCTATCTCCCGGCAGAGCAGCCTCGCGCAGGAACTCTGCCAGATCAGGCTCTGAGCAGAGCTCGAGCTCTGCCCTACTGGAGGCGCACTTAGCTCCGTGCAAGCAGAGCTTTCCTCTTGTTGGCTCGGCTGCCTCCTCTTCTCCCGAGTAGGCTCGCTACCCTGCTGGCTGTGCTCTCGCCTATCAGGCGGGGGGCGCAGGTCTCCTCCAGCAGGTCTTGTCAGGGCTGCTTCCCCTGAGTTGGGGCTGTGGCGGAACCAGACACGCAGGATCAGGCCCCAAAACACCTGCACATGTCTCTGCTGGGGAGGAGAGTGCTAGGGAACCTACGTCTCTCACACACTTTCTAGGCACCCACGGAGTCAGCCTCTGGGAGTGTGGGATGCAAAAACCAGCCAGGGCCCTTGGAACCTGGTGCTCTCCGTGCGGAGCTTTGTCTGGGCGCCAAGCAACCGCTGAAGGAGCCCTGCTGTTGCCCTTCGCTTCCCTCTGACAGAGCTTTCACTGCTGGAGCCCTTGGCAGTGTGCAACCCACCAGCCCTAAGCCCTCCTCAAGGACGCTTGGAACCTAAGTGCAAAGGCAAGGCAGGGGTAGAGCTGAAGCCAGGAAGGGCCAGTGGCGTTTCCGAGCCTCACACAGCCTGCTCCTTCCTTAGGAGGGAGCCTAAAAGCAAGGCAAGTCTGCGCAACGCTCGCTTATGGCAGAGCATCTTGCGACAGGAACTCTGCTAGATCGGGCTCTGAACAGAGCTAGAGATCTGCTGTACTGAGGCACACTTAGCTCCGTGCAAGCAGGGCTTTCAACTTGACCGGCTGGGCTGCCTCCTCTTCCCCCGAGGAGGCTCGCTTCCCTGCTGGTTATGCACTCGCCTATCAGGCGGGGGCGCACGGCTCCTCCAGGAGGTCTTGCCTCAGGGGCTGCTTCCCTGAGTTGGGGCTGTGGCAGGAACCCAGACACGCAGGATCAGGCCCCAAACACCTGCAAATGTCTCTGCTGGGGAGGAGAGTGCTAGGGAACCTACGTCTGTCATACACTGTCTCGGCGCCCACGAAATGAGCCTCCGTGGTGCCGGGCTGAAAACCCCAGCAGGGCCTGGGAGCCTGGTGCTCTCGGTGCGGCGCTGAATCTGGGCGCAAGCAACGCTGGAGAGCCCTGCAGTTGCCCTTCCCTGCCCTCTGACAGAGCTCTCCACTGCTGAAAACCTTGGCAGTGTGCAACCCACCACCCCTAAGCCTCCCCCAACGACGCGTGCACCTATGTGCGAATGTAAGGCAGGATTGGAGCTGAGGAAAGGAAGGCAACAGTGCGTCTCCTGGCTCGCGCAGCCAGCTCCTTCCTGGGGAGGGAGCCTAAAAGCAAGGCAAGTCTGGGCAAGGCGAGCCCCCGGCCGAGAAGCCTCGCGCCAGAAACTCTGCCAGATCGGGGCTCTGAGCAGAGCTAGAGCTCTGCCTTACTGGAGGCCCACTTAGCTCCGTGCAAGCAGGTCTTTCCTCTTGTCTGGCTCGGCTGCCTCTCTTCTCCCCGATGAGGCTCGTACACTGCTGGCTGTGCTCTTGCCTATCAGGCGGGCGCGCAGGGCTCCACCAGCAGGTCTTGCCTCAGGGCTGCTTCCCCTGAGTTGGGGCTGTGGCGGGAACCCAGACACGCAGGATCAGGCCAACACCTGCACATGTCTCTGCTGGGGAGGAGAGTGCTAGGAACCTACGTCTGTCATACACTTTCTGGGCACCAAGGAATCAGCCTCCGTGTGTGGGCTGAAAACCCCAGCCAGGGGCCCTGGGAGCCTGGTGCTCTCCATTGTGGCGCTGAATCTGGGCGGCCAAGCAACCGCTGGAGGAGCCTGCAGTTGCCCTT
>NW_017211077.1:0-1918 GCF_001704415.2 Capra hircus
CTGGGCGGCCAAGCAACCGCTGGAGGAGCCCTGCAGTTGCCCTTCCCTTCCCTCTGACAGAATTCTCACTGCTGGAAGCCCTTGGCAAGTGTGCAACCCACCAGCCCCTAAGCCTCCCTTAAGGAGGACTGGCACCTAAGTGCAAAGGCAAGGCAGGATTGGAGCTGAGGCAAGAAAGGCGCCAGTGGCGACTCCCAGGCTCCTGCTGCCTGCTCCTTCCTGGAGAGGCAGCCTAAAAGCAAGGCAAGTCTGGGCAAGGCGAGCCCCCGGCCCGAGCAGCCTCGCCGCCAGAAACTCTGCCAGATCGGGGCTCTGAGCAGAGCTAGAGCTCTGCCGTACTGGAGGCGCACTTAGCTCCGTGCAAGCAGGGCCTTTCCTCTTGACTGCGGCTCGGCCTGCCTCCTCTTCTCCCGAGGAGGCCTCGCTTACACTGCTGGCTGTGCTCTCGCCTATCAGGCGGCCCGCGCGCAGGGCTCCTCCAGCAGGTCTTGCCTCAGGGGCTGCTTTCCCCTGAGTTGAGGCTGTGGGCGGGAACCCAGACACGCAGGATAAGGCCCCAACCACCTGCACATGTCTCTGCTGGGGAGGAGAGTGCTAGGGAACCTACGTCTCTCACACACTTTCTAGGCACCCACGGAGTCAGCCTCTGGAGTGTGGGGGCATGCAAAACCCAGCCAGGGGCCCTTGGAACCTGGTGCTCTCCGTGCGGAGCTTTTCTGGCGCGGCCAAGGAACCGCTGAAGGAGCCCTGCTGTTGCCCTTCGCTTCCCTCTGACAGAGCTTTCACTGCTGGAGCCCTTGGCAGTGTGCAACCCACCAGCCCCTAAGCCCTCCTCAAGGACGCTTGGACCCTAAGTGCAAAGGCAAGGCAGGGGTAGAGCTGAAGCCAGGAAGGCGCCAGTGGCGTTTCCGAGCCTCACACAGCCTGCTCCTTCCTGGGGAGGGGAGCCTTAAAAGCCAAGGCAAGTCTGCGCAAGGCTCGCCTATGGCAGAGCATCTTGGTGCCAGGAACTCTGCCAGATCGGGCCTCTGAACAGAGCTAGAGATCTGCCGTACTGGAGTCGCACTTAGCTTCGTGTAAGCAGGGATTTCAGCTTGACGGGGACTTGCTGCCTCCTCTTCCCGAGGAGGCTCGCTTCCCTGCTGGCTGTGCACTCGCCTATCAGGCGGGGGCCGCAGGGCTCCTCCAGCAGGTCTTGCCTCAGGGGCTGCTTCCCCTGAGTTGGGCTGTGGGCAGGAACCCAGACACGCAGGATCAGGCCCCAAACACCTGCACATGTCTCTGCTGGGGAGGAGAGTGCTAGGGAACCTACGTCTGTCATACACTTTCTGGGCCACCCAAGGAATCAGCCCTCCGTGTGTGCGGGGCTGAAAACCCCAGCCAGGGGCCCTGGAGCCTGGTGCTCTCGGTTGGCGCTGATCTGGGCGGCCAAGAAACCGCTGGAGGAGCCCTGCAGTTGCCCTTCCCTTCCTCTGACAGAATTCTCACTGCTGAGCCCTTGGCAGTGTGCAACCACCAGCCCCTAAGCTCTCCTTAAGGAGGACTGCACCTAAGTGCAAAGGCAAGGCAGGATTGGAGCTGAGGCAAAAAGGCCGCCAGTGGCGACTCCCAGCTCCGCCTGCCTGCTCCTTCCTGGAGAGGCAGCCTAAAAGCAAGGCAAGTCTGGGCAAGGCTAGCCCCGGCCAGAGCAGCCTCGCGCCAGGAACTCTGCCAGATCGGGGCTCTGAGCAGAGCTAGAGCTCTGCCGTACTGAGGCCACTTAGCTCCGTGCAAGCAGGGCTTTCCTCTTGACTGGGCTCGGCTGCCTCCTCATTCTCCCGAGGAGGCCTCGCTTACACTGCTGGCTGTGCTCTCGCCTATCAGGCCGGGCGCGCAGGGCTCCTCCAGCAGGTCTTGCCTCAGGGCTGCTTCCCCTGAG
>NW_017211078.1:0-1918 GCF_001704415.2 Capra hircus
TTCTGAAAACGATGCGGAATACCAGACCACCTGACTTGCCTCTTGAGAAACCTATATGCAGGTCAGGAAGCAACAGTTAGAACTGGACATGGAACAACAGACTGGTTCCAAATAGGAAAAGGAGTACATCAAGGCTGTATATTGTCACCCTGCTTATTTAACTTATATGCAGAGTACATCATGAGAAACGCTGGGCTGGAAGAAGCACAAGCTGGAATCAAGATTGCTGGGAGAAATATCAATAACCTCAGATATGCAGATGACACCACCCTTATGGCAGAAGTGAAGAGGAACTAAAAAGCCTTTTGATGAAAGTGAAAGAGGAGAGTGAAAAAGTTGGCTTAAAGCTCAACATTCAGAAAACGAAGATCATGGCATCTGGTCCCATCACTTCATCGGAAATAGATGGGGAAAATAGTGGAAGCAATGTCAGACTTTATTTTTGGGGCTCCAAAATCACTGCAGATGGTGACTGCAGCCATGAAATTAAAAGACGCTTACTCTTTCAGAAGAAAAGTTATGACCAACCTAGATAGCATATTTAAAAGCAGAGACATTACTTTGCCAACAAAGGTCTGTCTAGTCAAGGCTATGGTTTTTCCAGTGGTTATGTGTGGATGTGAGAGTTGGACTGTGAAGAAGGCTGAGTGCCGAAGAATTGATGCTTTTGAACTGTGGTGTTGGAGAAGACTCTTGAGAGTCCCTTGGACTGCAAGGAGATCCAACCAGTCCATTCTGAAGGAGATCAACCCTGGGATTTCTTTGGAGGGAATGATGGTAAAGCTGAAACTCCAGTACTTTGGCCACCTCATGTGAAGAGTTGATTCATTGGAAAAGACTGTGATGCTGGGAGGGATTGGAGGCAGGAGGAGAAGGGGACAACCGAGGATGAGATGGGTGGATGGCATCACAGACTCCGATGGATGTGTCACTCAGAGCTGAACTCCATCGGGAGTCTGGTGATGCCATCCACCCATCTCATCCTCGGTTGTCCCCTTCTCCTCCTGCCTCCAATCCCTCCCAGCATCACAGTCTTTTCCAATGAATCAACTCTTCACATGAGGTGGCCAAAGTACTGGAGTTTCAGCTTTACCATCATTCCCTCCAAAGAAATCCCAGGGTTGATCTCCTTCAGAATGGACTGGTTGGATCTCCTTGCAGTCCAAGGGACTCTCAAGAGTCTTCTCCAACACCACAGTTCAAAAGCATCAATTCTTCGGCACTCAGCCTTCTTCACAGTCCAACTCTCACATCCACACATAACCACTGGAAAAACCATAGCCTTGACTAGACAGACCTTTGTTGGCAAAGTAATGTCTCTGCTTTTAAATATGCTATCTAGGTTGGTCATAACTTTTCTTCTGAAAGAGTAAGCGTCTTTTAATTTCATGGCTGCAGTCACCATCTGCAGTGATTTTGGAGCCCCAAAAATAAAGTCTGACATTGCTTTCCACTATTTTCCCCATCTATTTCCGATGAAGTGATGGGACCAGATGCCATGATCTTCGTTTTCTGAATGTTGAGCTTTAAAGCCAACTTTTTCACTCTCCTCTTTCACTTTCATCAAAAGGCTTTTTAGTTCCTCTTCACTTCTGCCATAAGGGTGGTGTCATCTGCATATCTGAGGTTATTGATATTTCTCCCAGCAATCTTGATTCCAGCTTGTGCTTCTTCCAGCCCAGCGTTTCTCATGATGTACTCTGCATATAAGTTAAATAAGCAGGGTGACAATATACAGCCTTGATGTACTCCTTTTCCTATTTGGAACCAGTCTGTTGTTCCATGTCCCAGTTCTAACTGTTGCTTCCTGACCTGCATATAGGTTTCTCAAGAGTTAAGAGTATTATATAATACTTATATGTATAAGTATTTTTACACAGTAATGATATAATTTTTATATACTTTTTAATTTTTTAAA
>NW_017211079.1:0-1916 GCF_001704415.2 Capra hircus
AGAGGCTTGCAAACAACCCCCGGTGGTTGCCTCTTCTTCCCCGAAGAAAGTCTTTCTTTCCCCACATGCTGCGAACTCCCTGTCCCAACCTCCAAGAATAGCGCTTCTTGCCATTCCTTTCTTAGAGGCAGTTATCTCTGAGCCTGGGGCCGTAGGGGAGTAGCCCCACACTCACAGGGAAAGGCAAAGACTCCTCCATACATCTCCTCTATCCCCTTTGCTCCGGAGGAGAGCTCTAGTGAGCCTAGGTCTTCAGGAAAATTCTTGGCTTGGACAGGATCTCACCCTGTTGTGAAGCTGCATACCCAACCAGGGGCCACAGAGCACCTGTTTCAGTAAAGTGGGCCCTGAAAGGGTGCAGCCTAGCAAGAGCTTGAAAATCCATTCAATTGCTGTTTTTTGTACCTCTGACAGAGCGAGCTTGGCTCCACCCTTTGGCAGTGAGGAGAAAAGAGGCATGACACCCTCCCCAAGGGGACATGGGGCCTACTTCGAGAGGAAGCTGCAACTCGAGAAAATCCAGGAGGTTCTCCCCTCCAGGCGAGATGAGGCCCATTTCCGCTGAGGCGTCTCGAGGCTAACCACAACTAACCTCTGGAACTTCGAAAGGGTCCTTCACACCCTTGCTGCAAGTCAAGAAGTTCTCCGACATACCCATCTCCACTCGAGAGGAAGGACGAGGGTCCCACCCACATCCAGCGGAGCCCCGTTTCCGCCTCGTAGCTCGAGAAGAGGGATCCTTTCCCTTCATCGTCGGGAAAGAATTCCCGGGCTTCCCGTCGCATCTCAAGAGGAGGCACTCTCCACAGGAAAGGCGAGAGGAACTCCAGGGCCTTGCCAGCATTCCAAGAGTCCCCCAGATGTCTCCGTCCATTCCAGAAGAACCTGCTTTCCCTTCACTGCCTCGACGTTCACGCCGAGGATAGACTCACACCACCGTGACATGTGGGACAGCCCTGTTCGAAAGCCTCATGGGAAAGCCTTGATGCAAAGCGACTGATCCCTTGAACCACATGTCGGCACGCGTGACACTGCTGCTACAGCTTGTGAGGAAATCGCAGGTGCATGCCCCCCCACACGAGATGAGGACTGACTCCCCTGGTGAGACTCCAGAAGTATGGAAAGATTCATGTCAGCACTGGAGAGGCATCCTCAGGGTCTGGCCCCGACTCCACACATGGTCTTAGGCACCGGCATCGATGGGAGAGGAATCCCTATAGGCCCCATGGTAACTCGCATGGGGACTGGCCTTTCCTGAGGCCACCAGAGCGAGTCCCTGAGGTCCCCGTCGTAACTCGAGAGCACCTACCACAACTCGGTAAAATCCAGGAGGTTCTCCCCTCCAGGCGAGATGAGGCCCATTTCCGCTGAGGCGTCTCGAAGCTAATCACACCTAACCTCTGGAACTTCCAAAGGGTCCTTCACACCCTTGCTGCAACTCAAGAAGTTCCCCGACATACCCGTCTCCACTCGAGAGGAAGCACGAGAGTCCCGCCACATCCAGAGGAGCCCTTTTCTCCCTCATAGCTCGAGACGAGGGATCCTTTCACTGTGTGTCGGGAAAGAATTCCTGGGGTTCCCGTCGCATCTCCAGAGGAGGCGCTCTCCACAGGAAAGGCGAGAGGGAACTCCAGGGTCGTGCCACCATTCCCAGAGTCCCCCCAGATATCTCAGTCCATTCCAGGGAAACCTGTTTTCCCTGCACTGCCTCGACTTTCAAGCCGAGGATCGACTCACACCACGGTGGCACGTGGGACAGCCCTGTGGGAAAGCCTCGTGGGAAAACCTCGTGGGAAATCCTCGAGGGAAAGCCACAGATCCCTTGATCCACACCAAGGGAAGCGTGACACTGCTGCTACAGCTCCGGAGGAAAGCGCACGTGCATGCCACCCACTGGAGACGAGGACTGACTTCCC
>NW_017211080.1:0-17700 GCF_001704415.2 Capra hircus
CAATTACCCGTCACTTGCCAAAATGTGGAAGCCAAAGCAAGGGCACTTCAGAACGGTGAATGGATTAGGCGTTTCCAACTGTGGTTCCAGTCCAGGACGATGGGAGCTGACCTTGAACAGTGCTCTAGGGAAGAGGAAACTACGCCGCTTCAAGCGCCATGGGGAGAGACCTGGAGGAGCGGTCTTGGTTCACTGACATCACTAAGTGAAAGCGGACCGATGCTCAGCTACGTTAGACACACACTGCATATCAGCTAGTTTATGTGACGCCTCAGAGGGAGGCCACACTTCGAAGATAGTCCCACGCACGGCAAGGACTCCTAGTGAGCCACCGGGTTTGCAGAGTCGCAGGTGGAGCGGGATGAAACAGAGAGGAGCAGAGAGGACTTTCAGGGCCAGGGAGCCTACCTGCGTGATGGACACGGAGGGCAGAGGCGTCATCTGTCAACACGTGTGCAGACGCTGCACGAGGCACACCACAACGAGAAACCAGGTTAAACGGGACCCTGGGCGATGACGACGGCAGTGGAGCTTCACAGCCGCAACAAACAAACAGCTTCTGTGTGCTGGGCAAAGGCTGACGGAGTGGGGCGACGGGGGACTGGCTCATATGGTACGGGCTGGGGTGGGGACGGCCACAGCGCAAACCTCTTTGCGCCTTCCTGTCCATTTCACCTGGGAACCTGAAGAACTGCTCTGAGATAAGACTCTTTTTAGAAGTTTTCATGAAAACCAGAAAGATCGAGGCTCTGACATAGCCAGAGCGGGAGTCTCTGAAACGATCCTTCATACATAACATTTAAAAGTCCAAAGGTGTCTTGTGTGGCGAAGTCCGGCCAAGCCGAGAGGGCAGTCACCAACACACCTGCTGAGAACAAACCAGGGCGAGGCTCAGCTGCCCTCCCAGCATCATGGCTGCCAAGACACACGACATCTCAGGCAGGCGGCTAAACGCCCGGAGGAGCAGGTCTGAGACAACACACAGCGAGAGGGAGTCTGCAGCCCCTGAGCAGCAGCTGGGGACTTGCCCTTGTTTGGGGAGACTGATCCTGCTGCTCAGATGACTTCCTCAAAAACTAGCTCTGCGGACTCCCCTGGGGGTCCCGCTGGGCTTAAGACCTCTTTGCTCGCTCCCGAGGTGGCGGTCGCTCGGTTCCAGGGCCTTTCATGTCCCTGGTAGGGAACTTGGACCTCCATGCTGCACCTAGGAGCTTGCATTGCCGCGGACGGGACTGAAGCGGTCGCGATTGTCCACAAGTGAGGGAATGGAAGGTCAGAGAAGCTAGAAGCTCTCACTTATACTGGGAACCTAGAAAGAGAAATGCGTACAACATTGAACTTATTTGACGAAACAGAAACAGGACTAACATGAGACATGAACTTTCCCGTCGTCCACTGTGGGGAAGGACAGTGCCAGGGGAGGGGTAGCCTACGTCGGAGTGTGGGATTCGAGGCGATACACACGGACACAAGGAAACTCGGTGCTCAGTTGTCTATGGGGCCAGCAGTGGAAGGGAGGGGGGATTGGGGGGAGAAGCGCATACGTGTATATGTATGGCTGGGGTTTTCCCTCTTTTCGGTCCACCTGAAGTGTCACACAACTTTGTTTAATCGGTTACCACCCGAATATAGAATTAAAACTCAGTTTACAAAAAGAAATTTCACATGCCCCAATTAAGACCTGGCACAGCTGACACACACACGCCACGTGTGCACGCGACCACATGACGTTGCTTCGCACAACGCTCCCCCCCCACCACACACGGCTCGCGCACTCCACACAGAGACAAAATAACAACCCTCAAACAAACCCAAACAAATTTTCTTGGGGGATCAAAAAAAAAAAAAAAAAAGACTTAGGAATGTGAACTGTATAACTTTAAGATCGTTGGAAGACAATACTGAGGAGATATATTATGTTTCAGGGTTAAGAAAAAGTTTCTTAAAGACGAAAAACGCTAAGGGATAAAAGAAGCAGCAATTGATTCAGCTTGATTGCCATGAAAACTAAGCACTTGTGTTATTAAAAGAAGCCACACATGAAGTGAGAAAGTAGTTTGGCCAACACGTTTTAAATGACAAAGAAACTTTAGCGTGCGGGTTCAGGATAAACATAAGGATGCTTTTACTGCGGGGACTGCCGTGAAGTGTTAAAGTCTTGGAGTGCTGCGCGTTATGCAGAGCCTTAGGCTCGTCCGTCTAAGCTCTCCCTGTCCCGCCACCCCCTTGCAAGAGTTTTACTACCTTAAGGCTCCGGGACGTCTCGGTCTTGCAACATTTCACAGAAGATAGATTAGCTTATTGATAGAAGATAGATTATCTATTTGTGATCTGCACACAATGGTAAGGGTCTTGTGATTGTATCTGGAGATTAATATACAATCCTGTGAATGTCAGAAGTCACGTACTTTATCCTATATATACTGCAGCACAATAAAGGAAGGCATCAGCCATTTTGGTCTGATCCTCTCAACCCCATCTTTTGTCTCTATCTCTTATTTTTCTTAGCGGGGACACTCCGTTCCCTCCCTGTGCAGGTGCGACTCTTGTTTGTGCTGGCCGCGGCAGGTGGCGCCCAACGTGGGGCTCGAGTTCGACAGTTTTCCTCGCCACTACTCTTATTAGCTAAAAAGAGTGAGTATACGTATACAAGTGAATTTAAATTGAGGAGGAGTAGTAAGGTTTATAGTTGAGAGTATAAATATGGGACAGACGCATAGTCGTCAATTGTTTGTACATATGTTATCTGTGATGTTAAAACATCGGGGAATTACTGTTTCCAAAACCTAAATTAATCAATTTTCTTTCATTTATTGAGGAAGTTTGCCCTTGGTTCCCCAGAGAAGGTACAGTAAATTTAGAAACATGGAAAAAGGTAGGGGAACAAATTCGGGCTCATTATACTCTACATGGCCCTGAAAAGGTGCCTGTTGAAACTTTATCCTTTTGGACACTAATTCGTGATTGTCTGGACTTTGATAATGATGAATTAAAACGTTTAGAAAATTTATTGAAACAGGAAGAAAATCCTCTGCATGTTCCTGATCCGGAACCCAGGTATGCTGTTCCCAAGGGAGTCGAAGGCGACCCTCCGTTTTCTAAATTATCGCGTCCTTCAGATAATGATGATTCACTTTCATCCACAGATGGGGCGGAATTAGACGAAGAAGCTGCTAAATACCATCAAGAAGATTGGGGTTTTTTAGCACAAGAAAAGGGGGCATCAACATCTAAAGATGATTTGATTGAATGTTTAAAAAACCTCACTGTTGTTTTACAGAATTCAGGAATTAAGCTTCTCATTAGCAACTCTAAACCTTCTGCTCCACCTCTACCCCCTGCCTATGCTCCTTCCATTATAGCAGGTCTCGATCCCCCTCCGGGGGCTCCTCCTCCTCCTCCTCCATCTGAGATTGTGTCTCCGCTGCAAAAGGCATTGAAACAAGCACAACGACTTGGTGAGGTTGTCTCTGACTTTTCTTTTGCCTTTCCTGTCTTTGAAAAATAACAACCAGCGTTTTTATGAAGCGCTGCCTTTTAAACAATTAAAAGAGTTAAAGATTGCTTGCTCACAATACGGTCCTACCGCTCCATTCACTATTGCTATGATAGAAAGTTTGGGTACTCAAAATCTACCCCCAAATGACTGGAAACAAATAGCTAGGGCCTGTCTTTCGGGGGGAGATTATCTACTATGGAAATCTGAATATGCTGAACAGTGTGCTCGTATAGCCGATGTCAATCAGCAACAAGGTATACAAACTTCCTACGAAATGTTGGCTGGTGAAGGTGCTTTCCAGGCTACTAATACTCAACTTAACTTTTTACCTGGTGCATATCCACAAATATCAAATGCGGCTCGACAGGCATGGAAAAAACTTCCTAACTCTAGTATTAAGACAGAAGATCTCTCAAAAGTCCTACAGGGACCTGATGAGCCTTATCAGGACTTCGTGGCACGGCTCTTAGACGCTATAGGTAAGATAATGTCAGATGAAAAGGCTGGGATGGTATTTGCAAAACAATTGGCTTTTGAAAATGCTAATTCTGCCTGTCAAGCTGCTTTACGACCTTATAGAAAAAAGGGAGATCTGTCTGATTTTATTCGCATTTGTGCTGATATTGGACCCTCCTACATGCAAGGCATTGCTATGGCAGCGGCATTACAAGGAAAAAGCATTAAAGAGGTACTTTTTCAGCAACAAGCCAAGAACAAGAAAAGATATCAAAAGTCAGGTAATTCGGGTTGCTTTGTTTGTGGTCAGCCTGGCCATCGGGCTGCAGTATGCCCTCAAAAACGACAAATCCCTGCTAATACTCCTAATTTATGCCCACGATGTAAAAAGGGGAAGCATTGGGCCCGGGATTGTCGTTCCAAAACGGATGTTCAAGGTAATCCTTTACCCCCGGTTTCGGGAAACTGGGTGAGGGGCCAGCCCCTGGCCCCGAAACAATGTTATGGGGCAACACTGCAGGTTCCAAAAGAACCATTGCAGACCTCTGTCGAGCCACAAGAGGCAGCGCAGGATTGGACCTCTGTGCCACCTCCTACACAGTATTAACACCCGAGATGGGGGTTCAAACCCTTGCCACAGGAGTGTTTGGGCCTTTACCTCCAGGAACTGCTGGATTGCTTTTAGGGCGCAGCAGTGCGTCTTTAAAAGGAATACTTATTCATCCTGGTGTGATTGACTCTGATTATACAGGAGAGATAAAAATATTAGCCTCCGCTCCTAACAAAATTATTGTGATTAATGCAGGACAACGTATAGCTCAACTTCTTTTAGTTCCATTAGTTATACAAGGAAAAACAATTAACCGAGATCGTCAAGAAAGAGGCTTTGGGTCCTCTGACGCCTATTGGGTGCAAAATGTTACCGAGGAACGACCAGAACTTGAGCTACGCATTGATGGTAAGCTTTTTCCGCGGAGTGCTTGATACAGGGGCCGATATTAGCGTTATTTCTGAAAAATACTGGCCTACTACATGGCCTAAACAAATAGCTATTTCCACTCTTCAGGGTATTGGCCAAACTACCAATCCAGAACAAAGTTCGTCCCTTCTTACTTGGAGGGATAAAGATGGCCATACAGGCCAATTTAAGCCTTATATTCTGCCCCATCTTCCAGTTAATCTATGGGGGCGTGATATATTAAGCAAAATGGGTGTTTATTTATATAGTCCTTCACCTACCGTAACAGAATTA
The DNA here is from genome assembly GCF_001704415.2 of Capra hircus. Classification (NCBI taxonomy): domain Eukaryota; kingdom Metazoa; phylum Chordata; class Mammalia; order Artiodactyla; family Bovidae; genus Capra; species Capra hircus. The sequence goes on from NW_017211080.1 coordinate 5,208, forward strand.
ATGTTGGATCAGGGCTTACTCCCAAACCAAGGTTTGGGTAAACAACATCAAGGCATCATTTTACCCCTTGATTTAAAATCTAATCAAAGTCGAAAGGGCTTGGGGTGTTTTCCCTAGGGACCTCTGATTCTCCTGTGACACATGCCGATCCTATTGATTGGAAATCTGAGGAACCGGTATGGGTCGATCAGTGGCCCCTAAAACAAGAGAAACTTTCTGCCGCACAACAGCTGGTGCAGGAACAGCTGAGACTTGGGCATATTGAACCCTCTACCTCTGCGTGGAATTCCCCAATTTTTGTTATTAAAAAGAAGTCGGGAAAATGGAGATTGCTACAAGACCTTCGTAAGGTAAATGAAACAATGATGCATATGGGAGCCCTACAACCTGGGTTGCCCACTCCTTCCGCTATACCTGACAAATCCTATATCATTATTATAGATTTAAAAGATTGTTTTTACACTATTCCTCTTGCACCTCAAGATTGTAAAAGATTTGCCTTTAGTTTGCCCTCTGTTAATTTTAAAGAACCTATGCAACGCTATCAATGGAGAGTCCTTCCACAAGGAATGACTAATAGCCCTACGTTATGTCAAAAATTTGTTGCTACAGCATTAGCTCCCGTTCGTCAACGTTTTCCTCAGTTATATTTAGTTCATTATATGGATGATATATTACTAGCTCATGCTGACGAACATCTATTGTATCAAGCTTTTTCTATTCTAAAGAAACACTTGAGTCTTAATGGTCTTGTCATAGCTGATGAAAAAATTCAAACTCATTTTCCCTATAATTATTTGGGTTTCTCCTTATATCCTCGCGTTTATAATACCCAATTAGTAAAATTACAGACTGACCAGTTAAAAACTCTAAATGATTTTCAAAAACTTCTAGGAGACATTAATTGGATACGCCCTTATTTAAAACTACCCACTTATACCTTGCAGCCTTTATTTGATATCCTTAAAGGTGACTCTGACCCTGCGTCACCCCGAACACTCTCTTCAGAAGGACGATCAGCCTTACAATCAATAGAAGAAGCTATTAGACAACAACAGATTACTTATTGTGATTACCAACGGCCATGGGGTTTGTATATACTTCCTACCCCTCGAGCACCCACAGGAGTTCTTTATCAAGATAAACCTTTGCGATGGATATATCTATCTGCTACTCCAACTAAACATCTGCTCCCTTACTATGAGCTTGTTGCAAAAATTGTAGCAAAAGGACGTCATGAGGCCATCCAATATTTTGGTATAGAACCCCCTTTCATTTGTATTCCTTATGCTTTAGAACAACAAGATTGGCTTTTTCAATTTTCAGATAATTGGTCTATAGCTTTTGCAAACTACCCAGGACGGATTACTCATCATTATCCTTCTGATAAATTGTTACAATTTGCTAGCTTTCATGCCTTTATTTTTCCAAAAATAGTTCGCCGACAACCCATTCCTGAAGCGACACTTATATTTACAGATGGATCTTCTAATGGTACTGCAGCTTTAATTATTAACCATCAAACTTATTATGCACATACCAGTTTCTCTTCTGCACAGGTTGTGGAATTATTTGCAGTCCATCAAGCATTGCTAACTGTATCCACTTCCTTCAATTTATTTACAGACAGCTCCTATGTGGTCGGTGCCCTACAGATGATTGAAACTGTTCCAATTATCGGCACAACCTCTCCTAAAGTTCTTAACTTATTTAAATTAATTCAACAGGCCCTCCACCGTCGTCAATACCCGTGTTTCTTTGGGCATATTCGTGCGCATTCCACCCTTCCTGGTGCCTTAGTACAAGGCAATCACACTGCGGACGTTCTTACTAAACAAGTGTTTTTTCAATCAGCTATCGATGCAGCCCAAAAATCTCATAACTTACATCATCAAAATAGTCATTCTTTACGGTTACAATTTAAGATTTCCCGCGAAGCTGCACGACAAATCGTAAAATCTTGCTCTACCTGTCCTCAATTCTTTGTTCTCCCTCAATATGGTATTAACCCTCGAGGTTTACGCCCTAATCATCTCTGGCAAACAGATGTCACTCACATCCCTCAATTTGGACGTCTTAAATATGTTCATGTCTCCATCGACACCTTCTCTCATTTTCTCATGGCCTCCCTTCATACTGGAGAATCAACTCGTCATTGTATTCAACATTTGCTCTTTTGCTTCTCTATTTCAGGAATTCCACACACCCTTAAAACAGACAATGGACCCGGTTATACTAGCCGCTCTTTTCAACGTTTTTGTCTTTCCTTCCAAATCCATCATAAAACAGGAATTCCCTATAACCCACAGGGACAAGGTATTGTGGAACGAGCCCATCAGCGTCTCAAACATCAACTATTAAAACAAAAAAAGGGGAATGACTTGTATAGCCCCTCACCGCATAATGCCTTGAATCATGCTCTTTATGTTTTAAATTTTTTAACTCTAGACGCAGAAGGCAATTCAGCAGCCCAACGTTTTTGGGGAGAACAGTCCTCATGCAAAAAACCACTCGTACGATGGAAAGATCCACTTACCAATCTGTGGTATGGGCCAGACCATGTATTAATATGGGGACGCGGGCATGTTTGTGTTTTTCCACAGGATGCCGAAGCGCCGCGCTGGATCCCGGAGAGGCTGGTACGCGCGGCGGAGGAACTCCCTGACACATCAAATGCACCACATGACACTGAGCGAGCCCACGAGTGAGCTGCCTACCCAAAGGCAGATTGAGGCGTTGATGCGATATGCTCAGAATGAGGCTCATGTACAACCTCCGGTGACGCCTACCAATATACTGATCATGTTATTATTATTATTACAGCGGATACAAAACGGGGCGGCTGCGGCTTTTTGGGCATACATTCCCGATCCACCTACGATTCAATCATTAGGATGGGATAAAGAAGTAGTACCTGTCTATGTCAATGATACAAGTCTTTTAGGAGGAAAATCAGATATTCATATTTCTCCCCAGCAAGCTAATATCTCTTTTTATGGTCTTACTACACAATATCCTATGTGCTTTTCTTATCAATCACAACATCCCCACTGTATACAGGTGTCAGCTGATATATCTTATCCTCGAGTGACTATTTCTGGCATTGATGAAAAAACCGGAAAAAGATCGTACCGTGACGGAACCGGACCTCTCGACATTCCGTTTTGCGACAAACATCTAAGCATCGGCATAGGAATAGACACTCCTTGGACTTTATGTCGAGCCCGGGTTGCGTCAGTGTACAACATCAACAACGCCGATGCCACCCTTTTATGGGATTGGGCACCTGGGGGAACACCTGATTTCCCTGAAAATCGAGGACAGCATCCACCCATTTTCTCTGTAAACACTGCTCAAGTATATCAAACAGAACTGTGGAAACTCTTGGCTGCTTTTGGTCATGGCAATAGTCTATATTTACAATCCAATATTAGTGGGAGTAAATATGGTAATGTAGGAGTTACAGGGTTTTTATATCCCAGAGCTTGTGTCCCTTATCCATTCATGCTGATACAAGGCCATGTGGAAATAACACTGTCATTGAATATTTATCATTTAAATTGTTCTAATTGCATACTTACCAATTGCATAAGAGGTGTTGCTAAAGGAGAACAAGTTCAGAGCATTAGTTTCCGCATGCAAATCCAATGTCATGCTAATTATAAGTGGATTTGTGTTACAAAAAAAGGCTTATAATGCATCTGATTTTCCGTGGGATAAGGTGAAAAAACATCTACAAGGAATATGGTTTAATACTAATGTGTCTCTAGATCTATTGCAGTTGCATAATGAAATTCTTAATATTGAAAATTCTCCAAAAGCTACTTTGAACATAGCTGATACTGTTGATAATTTTTTACAAAATTTATTTTCTAACTTCCCTAGCCTTCATTCACTGTGGCGTAGCATAATTGCTGTGGGCGCGGTTCTGACTGTTGTGCTTATATTGATTTGTTTAGCTCCTTGCCTTATTCGTAGCATTGTTAAAGAATTTTTACATATGAGAGTTCTGATACATAAAAACATGTTGCAACACCGACATCTTATGGAGCTTTTAAAAAATAATAAAGAGAGGGGAGCTGCGGGGGACTGCCCGTGAAGGGTTAAGTCTTGGGAGCTGCTCGGCGTTATGCAGAGCCTTAGGCACGTCCCTAAGCTCCCTGTCCCGCCCCCCTGAAGAGTTTACTACCCTTAAGGCTCCGGGACGTCTCGGTCTTGCAACATTTCACAGAAGATAGATTAGCTTATTGATAGAAGATAGATTATCTATTTGTGATCTGCACACAATGGTAAGGGTCTTGTGATTGTATCTGGAGATTAATATACAATCCTGTGAATGTCAGAAGTCACGTACTTTATCCTATATATACTGCAGCACAATAAAGGAAGGCATCAGCCATTTTGGTCTGATCCTCTCAACCCCATCTTTTGTCTCTATCTCTTATTTTTCTTAGCGGGGACACTCCGTTCCCTCCCTGTGCAGGTGCGACTCTTGTTTGTGCTGGCCGCGGCAGCTTACAAACCTGAAAGAAGACAAACCGCCCAGAGGAAAATGGCGTGGAAGATGCCTGTGCAGAATGACGACCAGGAAGTGAACACACGGAAGGGCACTCAGTCCCACGAGAGGCGAGAGAAATGCAGTTTCACCCCGCGGGAGCCACCACCCGGCAGTCTACATCTGCCACGCGGGGACGAGCCTGGCCGCACCACGTGCTGCTGTACAGGCACACCAACGGGACACCGGGAACACGCGAGGAGGAGGGCGCAGTCACAGGTAAGGCATCCGGTCCACACCAAACGGCTCCGAAGGGCGGCTGTACCTAGAACCATTTGGCACGGACCAAGTATGACCATGGGCGTGAGGAAGTGAAAGCGTAGGTCGCTTTGTCCAACTCTTTGCGACCCCGTGCACTGTACAGTCCGTGGGATTCTCCAGGCCAGAATACTGGAGTGGGGAGCCTTTCCCTTCTCCAGGGGATCTTCCCAACCCAGGGATCGAACCCAGGTCTCCCGCATTGCAGGCGGATTCTTTACCAAGTGAGCTATCAGGGAACCAAACTTCCAGGACCTCTTGGCATGGACCAAATGTCCTGCAAAGTCAGGAAGGAACACTTACTACCGCGAACTAACACAGCGGTTCCTCAGAATACTGGGTTGAGTCTCCGTACGAGCCGCTTCTGGGGAAACACTCAAAAGAACAAGGAGCCGGGATCTTCACACCGTGTTTGCAGCAGCAAAGGTCACAACAAAGGCAAAAACAACGTTCATCAAAGAAGAAGGGATACACAAAACATGGTCCAGCCCACAGGATGCAATATCACTCAGTCCCAAGAAGAAAGGACGTTCTGACATGGGCTACGACCTGGATGGACCTTAAGGACAGTTTGCTACATGAAGTAATCCAGCCACTAGAGGAGGAATCCCGAATGATCCCACGTCTGTGAGGTCCCGAGAGCAGCCGGATCCACGGGGGTGGAAAGCAGCACGGGGGGGCCAGGGGCTGGGGGTGGGTGAGCGTTTCCGGAGACAGCGTGTCAGTTCAGGAAAATGAAAACCATTTCTGGAGATGAGCATTGGTGGCGTTCCCACGACATGAATGTGCTTAAAAACAGTTAAGCTGGGAAACTGCATGTTATGCGTACTGTACAATTTTAATAAGAAGGACGTTACTGGAATCGCCGATGAAAACTCTCAGCATCGCTATTGGAAACAGAAATGTAACCAGCTTCTGGCCCGCCTGAGGCATCCCTGATCCTGTGTGTGGTCTCAGATGCAGGCGTGGGAAAGCCTCGTCCCCACGACCCAGTGCCCCCGACCCCTCACCAAGCTCGGGACACGCACACCCAGGAGTGCGGGCCTTGCAGGCCTGCCCCGACACGGCTGCACCTTCCCCGACCTGGTCCTCTGCACCTTCCGTGAGCGGCCAGCAGGGGGCGCCGGTGTCGAGGAGAAGAGCCAGGGGGACCCGGGGGCGCTCAGGCCGGAGAGGGCGGGGACTGCGGAGGAAGGGATGCGAGAGGGGGACGGGCGCGCGGAGGGGGACGGGCGCGCGGAGGGGACGGGGCGCGCGGAGGGGGACGGGGTGCACGGAGAGGCACGGGGCGCGCGGAGGGGGACGGGGCGCGCGGAGGGGGACGGGGCGCGCGGAGGGGGACGGGGCGCCCGGCGGGGCACGGGGTGCGCGGCTCACGCGCGAACAGACGGGGACCGCGGCGGGGCAGGGGGCAGGAGACCACGCTCACGCCCACGGGGGACCCGCAGCGCCTCCGCTCGGCTTCCCCAGGCGGCGCTGCTACAAGCAGTGGAATAACCCTGGGAAGCCGGGCCCCGCGCCTGCCGGGGCGCCGCCTTGACGGGACGCACCTCAGCCTCACTCGCACGCGGCCATCCAGCTCCTGCCCGGCCTGCCCGGCCCGCAGCGCGGCCTCCAGCGGCTCCGCGGCCTGCGCCACCGCGCGCTGCAGGCGTTCCAGCATCTGCCTCTTGTCTGGGTCCGCAGTCTCCTGCAGCTTCGTGGAGAACGGCTGTGCGTGTGAGGAGAGGCCACGCCGTTAGCCCCGCTCAGCAGAGCCCCGCTCTCGCTGCGGGCTCCACGCGAAAGAGGCCAGTACTGCCCTCCACCCGCGGCCTCCGGCGGTCTGTGTCCCCAAGAGGCAGGTGGCGCTAAGGTCGCCGGGCCCGTCCCTCTGACGTGACCCTGGACTGAGGCAGCTGCCCTAAGGCCGTGCCCGGGACATAGGTGTCCCCCACGAAGCCTCCATCACAGAGGCCCCACTGCTCAGCCTAGAGGATGACTGCTAAGCTCTAATTTTATTTCTATTTTTTCTGACGGAGATAATACATCATAAGCACAATGACAGTCGTTACTGTAATTGCTAAAGATGGTGATTAAGAAAAAGAACTTGCCTTATCTGACCTCAAAATAACCACAATCTGTAATACTGTTTTTTCAAAACAAAATGTTAGACTGGAGAAAAGTAATTTACGCAGATAACTCTGAAAACCTCCAGGACCACCCACTTAAGAAGCCTGGCAGCTTCGCCTCTTGGTCACAGGCCTTTGATTCGGTTGTGACTCCACGGGGAAGGTTCCCAAGTCAGCGCTGACCACGGTGACCGGCGCTGGGCGTCTCCCGTAAGTGGCGGAAGTGGTCACCCTCCCCGCCCCCGGCCCTGCCCCCCCTCGGGTGTCTCTGCTGGTGGTTTTCCCACGGCCCGGAGGAGCTCCATGACGGAGACCTCGTCACCCTGCGTGTCACGGAGCCCGCTGACAACGGCCCCTGTGCTGGGGACGGGGTGGACGGGGGACATGGGGACCCGGAGCAGCAGTGACTCACCTGCAGGGCGGCTCGCATGTCCTCCAGCAGCTGCCCTGCCGGGGGTTGCGTCTCCGGGTACCGCTCGAACAGGTAGTTCTGCCGGGCTCTCTTGATGATCTGGGCGCAGAGGAGGGAAGCGGGGTCAGCCGGGCAGTGCCCAGTGCCCGCGCAAAGGGCGACCCTGAGCCAGGGGCGGTAGGGGTCCTGGCTGCTACAGGCGGCATCCGAGAACGCGGCTCCCCCTCGCCCTTCTGAGCAGGGTCAGCCCGAGCCCACCCTCCCGCACCCCCGCCCGGGGGTTGCTCACATGTACCCGGGTTTTCAACAGCATCAAAGCAGGTGAACACAAAGCGTCATCCGCATACACCACAATACAAGTCCCACGGGGGGCGCCGGCGGGGGTTCAAACAGCGTGCACCAAGCTGAGCTGGCTGAGCCAACGTGGGTTTACTAACTCACAGTTTCTTCCCCCGTGCCATCCTCTGTATTTAAAATTTAATCCTAAGAACTCCCTTCACCTTATCGTCAATGTCCGTGATGTTCATGCAGTAGAAGACGTCGAATTTGAAGTAATCCCTCAGCACTCTTCTCAGGATATCGCAAGGAGATGTAAGACCTGCAGCGACGGGAGACAGGCCTTTCCACCCGCACAGCACGCGCGGTGCGGGAAGAGGGCCCGCCTTTCACGGGCACAGCACGCGCGACGGGAGGGTCCCGCCTTTCCACCCGCACAGCACGCGCGGCGGGAGAGGGGCCCGCCTTTCCACCCGCACAGCACGCACTGCGGGAGAGGGCCCGCTTTCCACCCGCACAGCACGCGCGGGAGAGGGGCCGCCTTTCCACGGGCACAGCACGCGCGGTGCGGAGAGGGGCCGCCTTCACCGCACAGCACGCGCGGTGCGGGAGAGGGGCGCGCCTTTCCACGGGCACAGCACGCACTGCGGGAGAGGGGCCCGCCTTTCCACGGGCACAGCACGCGCGGCGGGAGAGGGCCCCGCCTTTCCACCCGCACAGCACGCGCGGGCGGGAGAGGGCGCGCCTTTCACGGGCACAGCACGCACTGCGGGAGAGGGCGCGCCTTTCCACGGGCACAGCACGCACTGCGGGAGAGGGGCCGCCTTTCCACGGGCACAGCACGCACTGCGGAGAGGGCCCGCCTTTCACGCGGCACAGCACGCGCGGCGGACAGGCACGCGCGGCGCGAGAGAGGGGCCGCCTTTCCACCGCACAGCACGCGCGGGCGAGGGCCCGCCTTTCCACCCTCACAGCGACGCGTGGCGCGAGAGAGGGTCTCGCCTTTCACGGGCACAGCAACGGGCGCTAGAGAGGGGCCCGCATTTCCACGGGCACAGCACGCGCAGTGCGGGAGAGGGCCCGCATTTCCACCTGCAGCACCGCACACACAGCCCTGGAGAGGGGCCCGCCTCGCCCCACAGCCCCAGCCTGGGCCGGCCCAGGGCACCGGGTGGGGAGGGCGCTCAGGCGCAAGAAGGAGAGCGTCTGTTCAGAGTCCAGAGGCCGCGTCGGGGCTGCGGGCCTACCTCTGCTTGGTTGCCTGGACGCTAGCTTTTCCCCATAGAGCATTAGCGGAATGAGAAGCTTCCACCTGAAGACTGGGCGCCGCGCCTCCGCTCGGCAGGGGGGGTCCTACCTGGCGTGCCCATGTGCGAGGCGTCATAGACGGTGGGCCCGCAGCAGTACCACGTCACCCCTTTCTGTCTTGCGGCGCAAACACGTCCTTGATGGAAAGGAGGAATGACCGTCTCGAGGGGCGCAGGACGAGTGCCGGCCACGAGCGGCTTGCGCACGTTCACAGGACGCGTAGCTTGAAGCAAGCCGCAGTCCGGGCTGGGGCTGCGGCGCCGCACTGCCCCGGGACCGTGAGCTCCACGACCAGGGGCCCGGGGAGCAGGCCCCCTCCTCCCTGGGACTCCACTCACGGACACAGGCGGGGGTCAAGGAGACGGGCGCCCCCATTCTGCTGCTTTAACGAGAGCAGCCTCTGTTCCTCAGGGACCTGCTGTGAGCCAGGCCAGAGCCGAGCGCGCCGACTGTCCAGCACTCGCTCCCAGAACAACGTGAGCTTTCCTTACCCAGCTGCCGGGGACCCACACTCCTGGAGGATCCAGCCTAGGGAGTGAGGCCTCCCGCCTGCTGCCCAAAGTCTCAGGTCAGTTCAGGGCCCGCTGTTCCCAACCAGTCCACGAGGGGGACCAGGCTGCCCGTCTGCTCAGGGTGCTGGCCCAGGGAAATGCGTCAGCCCTGGGCAAAACCCCTGGAGCCTCTGATCCCGCTGAGCGAGCCCTGGCCAGTCCAGGGCGAACCTGCCTTCGCCCTCACGCCTGCCGAGCTCCTGACCGCCACGGGCCTCACTCGGCTGGCACTGTGACCGCAGGTGCCACCACGTGTCCCCAGAGGGCATGCAGACTCCTGGCCCTGCGCACACCCAGAGCCAGGAAGCTGAGGGCAGCCCCAGGAGGTGTGCCACACGGGTGTGCACGCGCGCTCCCGAACACAGCCCTGCGGAGGACACTCCCCCGCCAGCCGAGGGGTCCTCCAGAGCCACCCCCACTACCCGCAGCCCCCTACCTTCCTCCGGGTCAGGCTGTTGTACAGGCGGAGCTGGCATGGCTCGGACCCCGCTGGAGGAGACCACGCGGGCTGTGCACGCTGCCCTCTGCCTGCTGGAGGGGAGCACAGCTGGGTCAGTGCCAGAGGAAGTGATACCATGGGGCTCTGGCGGTGTGGCCTGATCCAGCGCCTCTGCCCCCAACCCCCGCTCTACTTGATCACATCTGAGCGGCAGCGCATCCCACAACCCCTGCCCCTCCGGCCAGAGACGGCTCGCCACACCCACCTCCCCCCGCTGGCTCCAAGCACAGGGAACCCGCGTGGCCGAAGATGCACAGGCAGGCCACGTGGCTGGACGGATGCCCGGCCATTCCCGGGAGGACGCCTCTCTGGAGGCTTTGGGGGATGCGGACCACCTCCAGGCCCAGGAAGAGGCTAGAAACAGCCGCTGGCCCGTGGCCGCGGATGGTCAGTACCATTGCCTGTAGCCCAGGCTCATCTCCAGTGGGTGGCCGGCTCCCCACCCCCGGAACATGCAGCCTCCCGAGCTCGGCCCTGATACAGAGCCTAGGGTTCCACCCTGGTCCCAGAGCCTTTGGGAACAGCCTGCAGGCACATCATGGGGTCGGGGAGGGGGCTCCTGGAGCCCAGCCTCCTCCGCTTACAGTCACCAGGGAAGCCCGCCCTCCTCCCTGACCCCCATCATCTCCTCCTGGCCATTCCCCTGCCCTGTGGCTGTGAGCCCGAGTGTCCCACTGCACGAAGGGCCGGCCTGTTGGACTGCAACGAGGGCCTGGGAGGTGGGTGGGGTTGGGGTAGCTGTGTCCCGAGGCGCCGGGAGAGACACCAAGTCTTTACACCCTCCACCCCCCACTCGGGGCACTGGTGACCCTCCCGACACCCCGGGCACTGCTGCACGCCTAACCTGGCCGAGCTGGGCTGCCTGCGTGCCCCCTGCACCGCTGCAGGCACAGGCTCCTGGTCTCAATGCCGCCCACACCCCGCTGCTGCGTCTGCGAGGTGACTGTCCTGCCACCAGAGGACCGGCCACTGCTCCCCGAGGGTCACGGAGAACACGGCCCTGGGCCCGGCTTCGGGCCACCCAGAGGATGCACTGACCGGTGAAGGTGGCAGATGGCGTGTGTGTGTGTGCATGTGCGTGTGTGCGTGCACACCAGCGGGTGCGGAGGGGACAGACAGAGCCACCCAGCAGCCCCCGACTCCAGGCCCAAGTCGCGGACACACGGAAGGGCTCCTGTGGTCAGCGGCCGGCCAGGCCTCACCGGAAACACAGCCGGCGACTCTCGATGCTCCTCGGGGCCCGCTGGGACGCCGCCTGCCGCTCCCCCGACCGAGATGCTGCAGGTCCCTGCACAAGAGACGCTGCTGCCACGGGGGCACCTCAGGCAATGCCCCCAACCCACCCTGCCCTGGCAGAGCAGCACTTCTGCTGACGTGCAGAGCCGACCTCGCCATCGGAAGGTTACAGAGAAATCTATGTGGAGAAGGGCCACAGCCCTGTCTGGGATTCATGAAGTTTCCAATGGGATCAGAACTGGGAAAGAAACTCAGATCCCATCCATCCAGGATACTGGCTGTAGTCACAACCTTGGGCCAAAAAGGAGTTTGCTGGGCCATCTCTGCAGGTCTACCTAAGGTGTTACCAGCAACCAATTTGTTTCTCATATTCTGCAACCATCTCTGTAGCTGCATTTCATGGAAGGCAGCCATGAGTTTAGAGACATCTCTCTGTTACGCGAGTGTATGTTCCTTGGTCCTTTGTCTCGGCACAACAAAGATGTGGAGGGACGGACATTAAAGCCCTCGGCACGTCACAGCTCTCGGGTCTTGGACAAGCCGTGTTGTAGCTCTTAGGCAAATCAGTGTTACAGCTCTATTTTATTTAGAAGATAGCACGAGAATCCATCCTCGAAGCGTGAGGGCATGCCAACCAAAGATTTAAAGGAAGAGAGTGGAGGAGCGTGTGGGGGAGAGAGAGAGAGAGAGAGGGAGAGAGAAAGATCGCAGGCACGTGGGGAGAGAGAAAGTGTGTTGGCCCCTCCTTTTGTATGTTTCTTCCTCCCCCTGGGCCTGCCTGTGCAAATCGGGCTCAGCCAGGAGCTGTTTGTTCTACCTGAAGTCTTCACTCTGGTCCTCGGACTTTCCTTTGACCTTCCTTGTTTTTTAGCCACCACCATTTTGGACTCCTTTTCCCTGTCTGGGGAGGCCTTACAAATAGCTGTGAAAAGAAGAGAGGCGAAATGCAAAGGGAGAAAAGGAAAGATGTAAGCATCTGAATGCAGAGTTCCAAAGAATAGCAAGAAGAGATAAGAAAGCCTTCTTCAGTGATCAATGCAAAGAAATAGAGGAAAAGAACAGAATGGGAAAGACTAGAGATCTCTTCAAGAAAATTAGAGATACCAAGGGAACATTTCATGCAAAGATGGGCTCGATAAAGGACAGAAATGATATGGACCTAACAGAAGCAGAAGATATTAAGAAGAGGTGGCAAGAATACACAGAAGAACTATACGAAAAAGATCTTCATGACCCAGATAATCATGATGTGTGTGATCACTCATCTAGCCAGACATCCTGAATGTG
>NW_017211081.1:0-1915 GCF_001704415.2 Capra hircus
CGACTGAGCGACTGAACATCAAGCAAACAATTATGTTAGTTTCAGGATCACGACAATAAGTCTAGTTAACATGTAGTTAAACTCCAAAGTTTAAATGTTCTTCCCTCTCCATTGTAATAGCTTTTCCCACACACTGGAGTCAAGGGCAGGTCTAGCGACCAAAAAGCAACTGTTGGTTTTTAAAGCTTGCGATTAATGAGCTTCCTGATAATCACAGGTCAGAAGGGGCCTCTATGTTGAGAAAATGGAAGCACAAGGAAGATGAAGTTACTTGTCCAATGTCACACATTGAGTCATCTATGGGACAAGAATTACAGACCAGACCTTCTGACCTTCACGACTCTGTCAATACAAAACTTCATTACTTCTTAGCTCAATTGCTGGTATGTAAATGTCCACCTCTGGCAAAGACAACAGAAACCACCTGAGAACAACCATTTGGGAAAATCTTTTTAGAATGTAAATCCACCTGAGGGCCCTGGCAAAAGCATGTGATAAGCCTGCTGCTGCTGCTGCTGCTGCTGCTAAGTTGCTTCAGTCGTGTCCAACTCTGTGTGACCCATAGACACCAGCCCCCTAGGCTCCCCCGTCCCTGGGATTCTCCAGGCAAGAACACTGGAGGGCGTTTTTTCTTTCTCCAATGCATGAAAGTGAAAAGTGAAAGGAAGAAGCCTGGACATATACAAAGTCTCAGCAAGGAGCTTCAAACTTGTCAGGAAAATGAGAAGTGAAGCAGGACTCATTCATGTAAGAGAAGAGGTAAAAAGATGATTTATCACCAGGCTACTTGGAAAAAAATACTGCAAAAAACAGAAATAGCCAGTTAAGCACTGATGATTTTTGTGCCAGTGTGGTAGCTCAGCTGGTAAAGAATCTGCCTGCAATGCAGGAGACCCTGGTTTGATTCCTGGGTCAGAAATGTCCCCTAGAGAAGTGATAGGCTACCCACTCCAGTATTCCTGGGCTTCCCTGGTAGCTCAGACAGTTAAGAATCTTGCTGCAACGCAGGAGAGCTGGGTTCGATCCCTGAGTTGGAGGATCCCCTGGGAGGAGGGCATGGCAATCCACTCCAGTATTCTTGCCTGGAGAATCCCCATGGACAGAGGATCCTGGTAGGCTATAGTTCATGGGGTCGCAAAGAGTTGGACACAACTGAGCGACTAAGCACAATACAAGAGGGGTTGGAGTGGACAGTGGGACAACTTCCTAGAGAGCATGAGCTTCTCATCTCTCAGTGTGTCTTCTTCTAAGCTTCCTTATTTTGGTGTCTCTCTTTGTACCCCTCACCCACCCAATTACTCAACTGCTCTGTGTTTTCTTCTCTCAGCCAATCCAACCCACATCTTTGATCCCACTAAGAGAAACAACTTAAAGCGTCATCACTCCAATGGAGAGGGTGGGGTTGGCGGGGGAGAGTGTTTGTTGATGATGGATCCAAGCCTTGAGCTTAAGAGAAGAGGCTCAGATGGAGGAATTTTAAGCATCAGCCAGCTGGAAGGAGAGGATGTTTTTGGCCATCAACTTTGAAATCACACCTGGCTCCCCATCAAATGCGGGTCCTTCTGAGCCATGTACTAGAGCATATCCTCAAGGGACAAGGAATCCTCTGTCCCCTAGTCCCTACTAGGTGATAGTCAATACCTTTCCCTGGTTGGGAGGAGGAGGCTCAGAGACAGAAAAAGATCTCCCCTCTTCTTCCTTCCTTCCTTTTGGGTCTTACTTCTCATCCTTATCTTTCTTCTCACTGGCCATTCCTTTCCCTCGGGCACTCTCACTTTTTCTCTCTCAGTATCTCCCTCTCAATCTCTTTTTCCTCAGGAAGCCCCTGATAACCCGATAACCAAGGCCTGATGTGGCTGGCCTTAGAGGGCAGCCTCTCGCTGCCTCTTCCTCCAGATTCCCTGGATAGGGGAAA
>NW_017211082.1:0-1914 GCF_001704415.2 Capra hircus
AGGGACCTCAGGGACCGCGCTCTGGTGGCCTTCAGGAAAGGCCAGTCCCCATGCGAGTTGCTCGGGGCCTTTCGGATTCCTCTCCAGTCGATGCTGGGGCCTAAGACCTTGTGTGGAGTCATTGCCGGAACCTGAGGACTCCTCTCCAGTGCTGACAGGGATCTTGGGGTACTTCTGGAGTCTCCCAGGGGAGTCAGTCCTCATCTCGAGTGGGGTCATGCACGTGCGCTTCCCTCCGAGCTGTAGCAGCAGTGTCACGCTTCCCTTCGCGTGGATCAAGGAATCTGTGGCTTTCCCTCGAGGCTTACCTAAGATGCTTTCCCACGAGGCTTTCCCACAGGGCTGTCCCACGTGCCACCGTGGTGTGAGTCGATCTCGCTTGAAAGTCGAGGAAGTTCAGGTAAAACAGGGTTCCCTGTAATGGACTGAGACATCTGGGGGACTCTGTGAATGGTGGCACGACCCTGGATTCCTCTCGCCTTTCCTGTGGAGAGCGCCTCCTCTTGAGATGCGACGGGAACGCCGGGAATTCTTTCCCGACCTCGCAGGGAAAGGATCCTCCTCTTGAGCTAGTAGGCGTAAACGGGGCTCCTCTGGATGTGGGCGGAACTCTCGTGCTTCCTCTCGAGTCGAGACGGGTATGTCGGGGAACTTCTTGAGTTGCAGCAAGGGTGTGAAGGACCCTTTGGAAGTTCCAGAGGTTACGTGTGATTAGCCTCGAGACGCCTCAGCACAAATGGGCCTCATCTCGCCTGGAGGGGAGAACCTCCTGGATTTTCTCGAGTTGCGGCAGGTGCTCTCGACTTACGATGGGGGACCTCAGGGACCCGCTCTGGTGGCCTCAGGAAAGGCCAGTCCCCATGCGAGTTGGTCGGCGGCCTCTCGGGATTCCTCTCCCGTCGATGCCGGGCCTCAGATCTTGTGTGGAGTCAGTGCCGGAACCTGAGGATTCCTCTCCAGTGCTGACATGGATCTTGGGGTACTTCTGCAGTCTCCCCAGGGGAGTCAGTCCTCGTCTCGAGTGGGGGCATGCACGTGTGCTTTCCTCCCGAGCTGTAGCAGCAGTGTCGCGCTTCCCTTCCCGTGGATCAAGGGATCTGTGGCTTTCCCTCTAGGATTTCGCCACGAGGCTTTCCCACGAGGCTTTCCCACAGGGCTATCCCACGAGCCACCGTGGTGTGAGTCGATCCTCGCTTGAAAGGCGAGGCATTTCAGGGAAAACAGTTTCCCTGGAATGGACTGAGACATCTGGGGGACTGTGGAATGGTGGCACGACCCTGGAGTTCCTCTCACCTTTCCTGTGGAGAGCGCCTCCTCTTGAGATGCGACGGGAACGCCGGGAATTCTTTCCCGATCACGCAGGGAAAGGATCCCTCCTCTCGAGCTAGGAGGCGTAATCGCGGCTCCTCTGGATGTGGGCGGAACTCTCGGCTTCCTCTCGAGTGAGACGGGTATGTTGGGGAAGCTTTTTGAGTTGCAGTAAGGGTGTGAAGGACCTTTGGAAGTTCCAGAGGTTACGTGTGATTAGCCTCGAGACGCCTCAGCGGAAATGGGCCTCATCTCGCTGGAGGGGAGAACCTCCTGGATTTTTATCGAGTTGGCGCAGGTACTCTCGACTTAAGACGGGGTCCTCAGGGAACCGCTCTTGTGGCCTCAGGAAAGGCCAGTCCCCATGCGAGTTACATGGGGGCCTCTTGGGGATTCCTCTCCGTCGATGCCGGGGCCTAAGATCTTGTGTGGAGTAGGTGCCGGAACCTGAGCAATCCTGTCCAGTGCTGACATGGATCTTGGGGTACTTCTGAGTCTCCCCAGGGGAGTCAGTCCTCGTCTCGAGTGGGGGCATGCACGTGCGCTTTCATCCCGAGCTGTAGCAGCAGTGTCACATTTCCCTTTCGCCTGGATCAAGGAATCTGT
>NW_017211083.1:0-1911 GCF_001704415.2 Capra hircus
TGTCCACGTGCCAACGTGGTGTGAGTCGATCCTCGGCTTGAAAGTCAAGGCAGTGCAGGGAAAACAGGTTTCCCTGGAATGGACTGAGACATGTGGGGGACTCTGGGAATGGTGGCACGAACCTGGAGTTCCTCTCGCCTTTCTGTGGAGAGCGCCTCCTCTTGAGATGGGACGGGAATGCCGGGAATCCTTCCCCACCACGCAGGGAAAGGATTCCTCCTCTCGAACTAGGAGGCGGAAACAGGGCTCCTCTGGATGTTGGCGGAACTCTCGTGCTTCCTCTCGAGTGGAGACGGGTATGTCGGGGAACTTCTTGAGTTGCAGCAAGGGTGTGAAGGACCCTTTGGAAGTTCCAGATGATAGATGTGATTAGCCTCGAGACGCCGCAGAGGAAATTGGCCTCATCTCGCCTGGAGGTGAGAACCTCCTGGATTTTCTCGAGTTGCGCAGGTGCTCTCGACTTACGACGGGACCTCAGGGACCCGCTCTGTGCCTCAGGAAAGGCCAGTCCCCAAGCGAGTTGCTCGGGGCCTCTCGGGATTCCTCTCCGTCGATGCCGGCGCCTAAGATCTTGTGTGGAGTTGGTGTCGAACCTGAGGATTCCCTCTCCAGTGCTGACATGGATCTTGGGGTACTTCTTGGAGTCTCCCCAGGAGAGTCAGTCCTCGTCTCGAGGGGGGATGCACGTGCGCTTCCTCCGATCTGTAGCAGCAGTGTCGCGCTTCCCTTCGCGTGGATCAAGGGATCTGTGGCTTTCCCTCGAGGCTTTTCCACAGTCTTTCCACGAGGCTTTCCCACAGGGCTGTCCCACGTTCCACCGTGGTGTGAGTCGATCCTCGGCTTGAAAGTGGAGGCAGTGCAGGGAAAACTGGTTTCCCTGGAATGGACTGAGACATCTGGGGGACTCTGGGAATGGTGGCACGACCCTGGAGTTCCTCTCGCCTTTCCTGTGGAGAGGGCCTCCTCTTTGAGATGGGACGGGAACGCCGGGAATGCTTCCCCACCACGCAGGGAAAGGATTCCAGCTCTCGAACTAGGAGGGCGGAAACAGGGCTCCTCTGGATGTTGGCGGAACTCTCGTGCTTCCTCTCGAGTGGAGACGGGTATGTCAGGGAACTTCTTGAGTTGCAGCAAGGGTGTGAAGGACCCTTTGGAAGTTCCAGATGATAGATGTGATTAGCCTCGAGACGACGCAGTGGAAATGGGCCTCATCTCGCCTGGAGGGGAGAACCTCCTGGATTTTCTCGAGTTGCGGCAGGTGCTCTCGACTTATGACGGGGATCTCAGGGACCCGCTTCTGTTGGCCTCAGGAAAGGACAATCCCCAAGCGAGTTGCTCGGGGCTCACGGCATTCCTCCTCTCCCGTCGATGCGGGGCCTAAGATATTTGTGTGGAGTCGGTGTCGAACCTGAGGATTCCCTCTCCAGTGCTGACATGGATCTTGGGGTACTTCTGGAGTCTCCCCAGGAGAGTCAGTCCTCGTCTCGAGGGGGGGATGCACGTGCGCTTTCCTCCCGAGCTGTAGCAGCAGTGTCGCGCTTCCCTTCGCGTGGATCAAGGGATCTGTGGCTTTCCCTTGAGGTTTTCCCATGAGGCTTTCCCACGAGGCTTTCCCACAGGCTGTCCACATGCCACCGTGGTGTGAGTCGATCCTCGCCTTGAAAGTCGAGGCAGTGCAGGGTATACAGGTTTCGCCTGAATGGACTGAGATATGTGGGGGACTCTGGGAATGGTGGCACGACCCTGGAGTTCCTCTCGCCTTTCCTGTGGAGAGCGCCTCCTCTTGAGATGGTACGGGAACGCCGGGAATCTTTCCCACCAGGCAGGGAAAGGATTCCTACTCTCGAACTAGGAGGCGAAAGCAGGCTCCTCTGGATGTTGGCGGAACTCTCGTGCTTCCTCTCGAGTGGA
>NW_017211084.1:0-1910 GCF_001704415.2 Capra hircus
CACTGCTGAGCCCTTGGAGTGTGCAACCCACAGCCCCTAAGCTCTCCTTAAGGAGGACTGGGACCTAAGTGCAAAGGCAAGGCAGGATTGGAGCTGAGGCAAAAAGGCGCCAGTGCGACTCCCAGGCTCCTGCTGCCTGCTCCTTTCCTGGAGAGGCAGCCTAAAAGCAAGGCAAGTCTGGGCAAGGCTAGCCCCCGGCAGAGGCAGCCTGCGCAGGAACTCTGCCAGATCGGGCTCTGAGCAGAGCTAGAGCTCTGGCCGTACTGGAGGCGCACTTAGCTCCGTGCAAGCAGGGCTTTCAACTTGACGGGCTGGGCTGCTCCTCTTCCCCGAGGAGGCTCGCTTCCTGCTGGCTGTGCACTCGCCTATCAGGCGGGGGCGCAGGGCTCCCTCCAGCAGGTCTTGCCTCAGGGGCTGCTTCCCCTGAGTTGGGCTGTGGGCAGGAACCCAGACACGCAGGATCAGGCCCAAACACCTGCACATGTCTCTGCTGGGGAGGAGAGTGCTAGGGAACCTACGTCTGTCATACACTTTCTGGGCACCCAAGGAATCAGCCTCCGCGTGTGTGCGGGGCTGAAAACCCCAGCCAGGGGCCCTGGGAGCCTGGTGCTCTCGGTGCGCGCTGATTCTAGGCGGCCTAGAAACCGCTGGAGGAGCCCTGCAGTTGCCTTCCCTTCCCTCTGACAGAGCTCTCACTGCTGAAGCCCTTGGCAGTGTGCAACCCACCACCCCCCTAAGCCCTCCCAACGCACGCCTGCACCTATGTGCAAAGGCAAGGCAGGATTGGAGCTGAGGCAAGGAAGGCACCAGTGGCGTCTCCCAGGCTCGCTCAGACAGCTCCTTCCTGGGGAGGGAGCCTAAAAGCAAGGCAAGTCTGGGCAAGGCGAGCCCCCGGCGAGCAGCCTCGCGCCAGAAACTCTGCCAGATCGGGGCTCTGAGCAGAGCTAGAGCTCTGCCGTACTGGAGGCCCACTTAGCTCCGTGCAAGCAGGGCTTTCCTCTTGACTGGGCTCGGCTGCCTCCTCTTCTCCGAGGAGGCTCGCTACACTGCTGGCTGTGCTCTCCCTATCAAGGCGGGCGCGCAGGGCTCCTCCAGCAGGTCTTGCCTCAGGGGCTGCTTCCCCTGAGTTGAGGCTGTGGGCGGGAACCCAGACACGCAGGATAAGGCCCCAACCACCTGCACATGTCTCTGCTGGGGAGGAGAGTGCTAGGGAACCTACGTCTCTCACACACTTTCTAGGCACCCACGGAGTCAGCCTCTGGGAGTGTGGGGATGCAAAACCCAGCCAGGGGCCCTTGGAACCTGGTGCTCTCCGTGCGGAGCTTTTGTCTGGGCGGCCAAGGAACCGCTGAAGGAGCCCTGCTGTTGCCCTTCGCTTCCCTCTGACAGAGCTTTCACTGCTGGAGCCCTTGGCAGTGTGCAACCCACCAGCCCCTAAGCCCTCCTCAAGGACGCTTGGGACCTAAGTGCAAAGGCAAGGCAGGGGTGAGCTGAAGCCAGGAAGGCGCCAGTGGCGTTTCCGAGCCTCACACAGCCTGCTCCTTCCTGGGGAGGGAGCCTTAAAGCAAGGCAAGTCTGCGCAAGGCTCGCCTATGGCAGAGCATCTTGGTGGCCAGGAACTCTGCCAGATCGGCCTCTGAACAGAGCTAGAGATCTGCCGTACTGGAGTCGCACTTAGCTTCGTGAAGCAGGGATTTCAGCTTGACGGGACTTGCTGCCTCTCTTCCCCCGAGGAGGCTCGCTTCCCTGCTGGCTGTGCACTCGCCTATCAGGCGGGGGCGCAGGCTCCTCCAGCAGGTCTTGCTCAGGGGCTGCTTCCCTGAGTTGGGCTGTGGGCAGGAACCAGACACGCAGGATCAGGCCCCAAACACCTGCACATGTCTCTGCTGGGGAGGAGAGTGCTAGGGAAC
>NW_017211085.1:0-1908 GCF_001704415.2 Capra hircus
AAACAGGTTTCCCTGGAATGGACGGAGACATCTGGGGAACTCTGGCAATGGTGGCGCGACCGTGGAGTTCCTCTCGCCTTTCCTGGGGAGAGCGCGTCCTCTTGAGATGCGAAGGGAACGCCGGGAATACTTTCCCGACCAGGAAAGGAAAGGATCCCTCCTCTCGAGCTAGGAGGCGGAAACGGGGCTCCTCTGGATGTGGGCGGGACTCTCGTGCTTCATCTCGAGTGGAGACGGGTATGTCGGGGAACTTCTTGAGTTGCAGCAAGGGTGTGAAGGACCCTTTGGAAGTTCCAGAGGTTAGTTGTGAATAGCCTCGAGACGCCTCAGCGGAAATGGGCCTTATCTCGCCTGGAGGGGAGAACCTCCTGGATTTTCTCGAGTTGCGGCAGGTGCTATCGACTTACGATGGGGACCTCCGGGACCCGCTCTGGTGGCCTCAGGAAAGGCCAGTCCCCATGCGAGTTGCTAGGGGGCCTCTCGGAATTCCTCTCCCGTCGATGCTGGGGCCTAAGACCTTGTGTGGGGTCAGTGCCGGAACCTGAGGATTCCTCTCCAGTGCTGACATGGATCTTGGGGTATTTCTGGAGTCTCCCCAGGGGAGTCAGTCCTCGTCTCGAGTGGGGGCATGCACGTGCGCATTCCTCCCGAGCTGTAGCAGCAGTGTCGCGCTTCCCTTCGCATGGATCAAGGGATCTGTGGCTTTCCCTCGAGGGTTTCCCACGACGCTTTCCCACGAGGCTTTCCGACGAGGCTTTCCCACAGGGCTGTCCCACATGCACCGTGGTGTGAGTCGATCCTCGGCTTGAAAGTCGAGGCAGTGCAGGGAAAAGAGGTTTCCCTGGAATGGACTAAGACATCTGGGGGACTCTGGGAATGGTGGCACGACCCTGGAGTTCGTCTCGCCTTTCCTGTGGAGAGCGCCTCCTCTTGAGATGCGACGGAAACGCTGGGAATTCTTTCCCGACCACGCAGGGAAAGGATCCCTCCTCTCGAGCTAGGAGGCAGAAACGGGGCTACTGTCGATGTGGGTGGGACTTCCTGCTTCCTCTCGAGTGGAGACGGGTATGTCGGGGAACTTCTTGAGTTGCAGCAAGGGTGTGAAGGACCCTTTGGAAGTTCCAGAGGTTAGGTGTGATTAGCCTCGAGACGCCTCAGCGGAAATGGGCCTCATCTCGCCTGGAGGGGAGAACGTCCTGAATGTTCTCGAGTTGTGGCAGATGCTCTCGACTTATGACGGGGACCTCAGGGACCCGCTATGGTGGCCTCAGGAAAGGCCAGTCCCCATGCGAGTTGCTCGGGGGCCTCTCGACATTCCTCTCCCGTCGATGCCGGGGCCTAAGACCTTGTGTGGAGTCGGTGCTGGAACCTGACGATTCCTCTCCAGTGCTGACATGAATCTTGAGGTACTTCTGGAGTCTCCCCAGGGGTGCCAGTCCTCGTCTCGAGTGGGGGCATGCACGTGCGCTTTCCTCCCGAACTGTAGCAGCAGTGTCACGCTTCCCTTCGCGTGGATCAACGGATCAGGGCTTTCCCACGAGGCATTCCCAAGAGGCTTTCCCACAGGGCTGTCCCACGTGCCACCGTGGTGTGAGTCGATCCTCGGCTTGAAAGTCGAGGCAATGCAGGGAAATCAGGTTTACCTGGAATGGACTGAGACATCTGGGGGCTCTGGGAATGGTGGCACGACCCTGGAGTTCCTCTCATCATTCTTGTAGAGAGTGCCTCCTCTTGAGATGGGACGGGAACGCCGGGAATTCTTTCCCGACCACGCAGGGAAAGAATCGGACCTCTCGAGCTAGCAGGCGGAAACCTGGCTCCTCTGGATGTGTTCGGGTCTCTCGTGCTTCCTCTCGAGTGGAGACGGGTATGTCGGGGAACTTCTTGAGTTGCAGCAAGAGTGTGAAG
>NW_017211086.1:0-1906 GCF_001704415.2 Capra hircus
AACAGGTTTCTCTGGAATGGACTGAGACATCTGGGGACTCTGGGAATGGTGGCAAGACCCTGGAGTTCTCTCGCCTTTCCTGTGGAGAGCGCCCTCTTGAGATGCGAAGGGAACGCCGGAATTCTTTCCCGACCACGCAGGGAAAGGATCCCTACTCTCGAGCTAGGTGGCAGAAACGGGTCTCTGCTGGATGTGGGGGGAATCTCGTGCTTCCTCTCGAGTGGAGACCGGTTTGTCGAGGAACTTCTTGAGTTGCAGTAAAGGAGTGAAAGACCCTTTGGAAGTTCCAGAGGTTAGATGCGATTAGCCTCCAGACGCCTCAGCGGAAATGGGCCTCATCTCGCCTGGAGGGGAGAACCTCCTGGATTTTGTCGAGTTGCGGCAGGTGGCTCTCGACTTACGACGGGGACCTCAGGACCCGCTGTGGTGGCCTCAGGAAAGGCAAGTCCCCGTGCAAGTTGCTCGGGGGCCTCTCGGGATTCCTCTCCCGTCGATGCTGGGGCCTAAGACCTTGTGTGGAGTCAGTGCCGGAACCTGAGAATTCCTCTCCAGTGCTGACATGGATCTTGGGGTATTTCTCGAGTCTCCCCAGGGGAGTCAGTCCTCGTCTCGAGTGGGGGCATGAACATGCGCTTTCCTCCCAAGCTGTAGCAGCAGTGTCGTTCTTCCCTTCGCGTGGATCAAGGGATCTGTGGCTTTTCCTCGAGGCTTTTCACACGAGGCTTTCCACGAGGCTTTCCCACGAGGCTTTCCCACAGGCTGTCCACGGTGCCACCGTGGTGTGAGTCGATACTCGGCTTGAAAGTCGAGGCAGTACAGGGTAAACAGGTTTCCCTGGAATGGACTGAGGCATCTGGGGACTCTGGGAATGGTAGCACGACCCTGGAGTTCCTCTCGCCTTTCCTGTGGAGAGCGCCTCCTCTTGAGATGCGACGGAAATGCCGGAATTCTTTCCCGACCACGCAGGAAAGGATACCTCCTCTCGAGGTAGGAGCGGAAACGGGGCTCCTCTGGATGTGGGCGGGACTCTCGTGCTTCGTCTCAAGTGCAGACGGTATGTCGGGGAACTTCTTGAGTTGCAGGAATGGTGTGAATGACCATTTGGAAGTTCCAGATATTAGAAGTGATTAGACTCCAGACGCCTCAGCGGAAATGGGCCTCATCTCGCCTGGATGGTAGAACCTCCTGGATTTTCTCGAGTTGTGGCAGGTGCTCTCGACTTACGATGGGGACCTCAGGGACCCGTTCTGGTGGCCTCAGGAAAGGCCAGTCCCCATGTGAGTAGCTTGGGGGCCTCTCGGGATTCCTCTCCCGTTGATGCCGGAGCCTAAGTTCTTGTGGGGAGTCGGTGCTGTAACCTGAGGATTCCTCTCCAGTGCTGACATAGATCTTGGGGTACTTCTGGAGTCTCCCCAGGGCAGCAGTCAGTCCTCTACTCGAGTGGGGGCATGCACGTGCGCTTTCTCTCCCGAGCTGTAGCAGCAGTGTCACGCTTCCCTTCGCGTGGATCAACGGATCTGTGGCTTTCCCTCGACGCTTTCCCAAGAGGCTTTTTCCACAGGCTTTCCACAGGGCTGTCCCACGTGCCACCGTGGTGTGAGTCGATCCTCGGCTTGAAAGTCGACGCGTGCAGGCAGGGAAAACAGGTTTCTCTGGAATGGACTGAGACATCTGAGGACTCTGGGAATGGTGGCAAGACCCTGGAGTTCCTCTCGCCTTTCCGGTGGAGAGCGCCTCCTCTTGAGATGCGACGGAACGCCGGGAATTCTTTCCCGACCACGCAGGGAAAGGATCCTCCGCTCGAGGTATGAGGCGGAAACGGGCTGCTCTGGATTTGGGCGGGACTCTCGTGCTTCCTCTCGAGTGAGACGGGTATGTCGGGGAACTTCTTGAGTTGCAGCAAGGG
>NW_017211087.1:0-1906 GCF_001704415.2 Capra hircus
GGAACAAAGTCAAATAAATAACCTGAGTCTACAACTAAAGCAACTAGAAAAGGAAGAAATGAAGAACCCAAGGTTAGTAGAAGGAAAGAAAACTTAAAAATTAGGACAGAAATAAATGTAACAGAAACAAAAGAGACTATAGCAAAAATCAACAAAGCCAAAGCTGGTTCTTTGAGATGAAATAATAAAATTGCAAAACAATTAGCCACTCTCATCAAAAAACAAAGGGAAAAAAACTCAAATCAATAAAATTAGAAATGAAAATGGAGAGATCACAAACAGACAACACAGAAATACAAATGATCATAAGAGACTACTATCAGCAATTAAATGCCAATAAATGGACAACTTGGAAGAAATAGACAAATTCTTAGAAAAGTAAAACTTTCCAAAAGTGAACCAGAAAGGAATAGAAATCTTAACAGATCCATCACAAGCACAGAAATTGAAACTGTAATCAGAAATCTTCCAGTAAACAAAAGCCCAGGTCCAGACGGCTTCACAGCTGCATTCTACCAAAAATTTCGAGAAGAGCTAACACCTATCCTACTCAAACTCTTCCAAAAAATTGCAGAGGATGGTAAACTTCCAAACTCATTCTATGAGTCCACCATCACCCTAATACCAAAACCTGACAAAGATGCACAAAAAAGAAAACAACAGGCCACTATCACTGATGAACATAGATGCAAAATCCTTAACAAAATTCTAGCAATCAGAATCCAACAGCACATTAAAAAAGATCATTCACCATGACCAAGTGGGCTTTATCCCAGGGATGGCAAGGATTCTTCAATATCCACAAATCAATCAATGAAATACACCACATTAACAATGAAAAATATAAACCGTATGATAGTATCAATAGATGCAGAGAAAGCCTTTGACAAAATTCAACATCCATTTATGATAAAAAAAAAACCTCTCCAGAAAAACAGGAATAGAAGGAAAATACCTCAGCATAATAAAAGCTATATATGACAAACCCACTGCAAACATTACCTTCAATGGTGAAAAATTGAAAGCATTTCCCTAACGTCAGGAACAAGATAAGGGTGCCCACTTTCACTACTACTATTCAACATAGTTTTGGAAGTTTTGGACACAGCAATCAAAGCAGAAAAAGAAATAAAAGATATCTAAATCTGCAAAGAAGAATTAAAACTCTCAGTTTGCAGATGACATGATCCTCTACATAGAAAACCCTAAAGACTCCACCAGAAAATTACTAGAGATAATCAATGAATATAGTAAAGTTGGAGGATATAAATTAACACACAGAAATCCTATAAACTAATAATGAGGAAATAGAGAAATTAAGGAAACAATTTCATTCACCATTGCAACAAAAAGAATAAAATACTTAGGAATATATCTACCTAAAGAAACTAAAGACGTATATATAGAAACTATAAAACATTGGTGAAAGAAATCAAACAGGACACAAATAGATGAAAAATATACCATGTTCATGGATTGGAGGAATCAATAGTGAAAATGAGTATAGTATCCAAAGAAATCTATAGTTTCAATGAAATTTATCAAATTACCAACGGTATTTTTTCACAGAGCTAGAACAATTAATTTCACAATTTGTATGGAAATCCAAAAAATCTCAAATACCCAAACAATCTTGAGAAAGAAGAATGGAACTGGAGGAATCAACCTGCCTGACTTCAGGCTCTACTACAAAGCCACAGTCATCAAGACAGTATGGTACTGGCACAAAGATAGAACTATAGATCAATGGAACAAAACAGAAAGCCCAGAGATAAATCCACACACATATGGACACCTTATCTTCAACAAAGGAGTCAAGAATATACAATGGAGTAAGACAATCTCTTTTAACAAGTGGTACTGGGGAAACTGGTCAACCACTTGTAAAAGAATGAAACTAGAACAC
>NW_017211088.1:0-1905 GCF_001704415.2 Capra hircus
CGCAACCCATGGGGACTGGCCTTTCCAGAGGCCACCAGAGCGGGTCTCTGAAGTCCCGTCGTAAGTCGAGAGCACCGGCCCACAACTCTTGAAAATCCAGGAGGTTCTCCCCTCCAGGCGAGATGAGGCCCATTTCGCTGAGGCGTCTCGACGCTAATCACACCTAACCTCGGGAACTTCCGAGGGTCCTTCACACCCTTGCTGCAACTCAAGAAGTTCCCCGCATACCCGACTCCACTCGAGAGAAAGTGAGTCCCGCCCACATCACAGAGGAGCCCCGTTTCTTCCTCATAGCTCTAGAGGGATCCTTTCCCTGCGTGGTCGGGAAAGTATTCCCGGTTCCCGTCGCATCTCAAGAGGAGGCGCTCTAAACAGGAAACGGGAGAGGAACTCCAGGTTCGTGCCACCGTTCCCACACTCCTCCAGACACTCCTCCAGATGTCTCATTCCATTCCACGGAAACCTGTTTTCCCTGCACTGCCTCGACTTTCAAGCTGAGGATCGACTCACACCACGGTGCATGTGGGACAGCCCTGGGAAAGCCTCGTGGGAAAGTATCCTGAGAAAGCCTCGAGGGAAAGCCACAGATCCCATGATCCAGGCGAAGGGAAGCGTGACACTGCTGCTACAGCTCGGAGGAAACCCCACGTGCATGCCCCCACTCGAGACGAGGACTGACTCCCCTGGGGAGACTCCAGAAGTACCCCAAGATCCATGTCAGCACTGGAGAGGAATCCTCAGATACCGCACCGACTCCACACAAGGTCTGAGGCCCTGACATCGACCGGAGACGAATCCCGAGAGGCCCCGAGCAACTCGTATGGGACTGCCCTTTCCTGAGGCCAACACAGCGGGTCCCTGAGGTCCCCGTCGTAAGTCGAGAGCACCTGCCGCAACTCGAGAAAATCCAGGAGGTTCTCCGTTCCAGGCGAGATGAGGCCCATTTCCGCTGAGGCGACTAGAGGCTATTCACACCTAAACTCTGGAACTTCCAAAGGGTCCTTCACACCCTTGCTGCAACTCAAGAAGTTCCGCGACATACCCGTCTCACTCAAGAGGAAGCACGAGAGTCCCGCCCACATCCAGAGGAGCCCCGTTTCGGCTCCTAGCTCGAGGAGGATCCTTACCTGCGTGGTCCGGAAAGAATTCCCGGCGTTCCCGTCGCATCTCAAGAGGAGGCGCTCTCCACAGGAAAGGCGAGAGGAACTCCAGGGTCGTGCCACCATTCCCAGAGTCCCCCAGATGCCTCAGTCCATTCCAGGGAAACCAGTTTTCCTGCACTGCCTCGACTTTCAAGCCGAGGATCGACTCACAACACGGTGGCACGTGGGACAGCCCTGTGGGAAAGCCTCGGGGGAAAGCCTTTTGGGAAAGCCTCGAGGGAATGCCCCAGATCCCTTGTTCCACGCGAAGGGAAGCGTGACACTGCTGCTACAGCTGGGAGGAAAGCGCATGTGCATGCCCCCACTCGAGACGAGGACTGACTCCCCTGGGAGACTCCAGACGTACCCCAAGATCCATGTCAGCACTGGAGAGGATCCTCAGGTTCCGGCACTGACTCCACACAAGGTCTTAGGCCCCAGCATCGACGGAGAGAAACCCGAGAGCCCCCGAGAGGCCACCGAGTAACTCGCATGGGACTGGCCTTTCCTGAGGCCACCAGAGAGGGTCCCTGAGGTCCCCGACGTAAGTCGAGAGCACCTGCCGCAACTCGAGAAAATCCAGGAGGTTCTCCCCTCCAGGCGAGATGAGGCCCATTTCCGCTGAGGCGTCTCGAGGCTAATCACACCTAAACTCTGGAACTTCCAAAGGGTCCTTCACACCCATGCTGCAACTCAAGAAGTTCCACGACATACCCGACTCCACTAGAGAGAAGCACGAGAGTCCCGCCCACATCCAGAGGAG
>NW_017211089.1:0-1902 GCF_001704415.2 Capra hircus
AAACCACCTGCACATGTCTCTGCTGGGGAGGAGAGTGCTAGGGAACCTACGTCTCTCACACACTTTCTAGCACGGAGTCAGCCTCTGGAGTGTGGGGATGCAAAACCCAGCCAGGGGCCCTTGGAACGCTGGTGCTCTCCGTGCGGAGCTTTGTCTGGGCGGCCAAGGAACCGCTGAAAGGAGCCCTGCTGTTGCCCTTCGCTTCCCCTCTGACAGAGCTTTCACTGCTGGAGCCCTTGGCAGTGTGCAACCCACCAGCCCCTAAGCCCCTCTCAAGGACGCTTGGGACCTAAGTGCAAAGGCAAGGCAGGGGTAGAGCTGAAGCCAGGAAGGCGCCAGTGGCGTTTCCGAGCCTCACACAGCCTGCTCCTTCCTGGGGAGGGAGCCTTAAAGCAAGGCAAGTCTGCGCAAGGCTCGCCTATGGCAGAGCATCTTGGTGCCAGGAACTCTGCAGATCGGGCCTCTGAACAGAGCTAGAGATCTGCCGTACTGGAGTCGCACTTAGCTTCGTGTAAGCAGGGATTTCAGCTTGACGGGGACTTGCTGCCTCCTCTTCCCCCGAGGAGGCTCGCTTCCCTGCTGGCTGTGCACTCGCCTATCAGGCGGGGGCGCAGGGCTCCTCCAGCAGGTCTTGCCTCAGGGGCTGCTTCCCCTGAGTTGGGGCTGTGGGCAGGAACCCAGACACGCAGGATCAGGCCCCAAACACCTGCACATGTCTCTGCTGGGGAGGAGAGTGCTAGGGAACCTACGTCTGTCATACACTTTCTGGGCACCCAAGGAATCAGCCTCCGTGTGTGCGGGGCTGAAAAACCCCAGCCAGGGGACCTGGGAGCCTGGTGCTCTCCGTGTGGCGCTGAATCTGGGCGGCCAAGCAACCGCTGGAGGAGCCCTGCAGTTGCCCTTCCCTTCCCTCTGACAGAATTCTCACTGCTGGAGCCCTTGGCAGTGTGCAACCCACCAGCCCTAAGCTCTCCTTAAGGAGGACTGGGACCTAAGTGCAAAGGCAAGGCAGGATTGGAGCTGAGGCAAGAAAGGCGCCAGTGGCGACTCCCAGGCTCCTGCTGCCTGCTCCTTCCTGGAGAGGCAGCCTAAAAGCAAGGCAAGTCTGGGCAAGGCTAGCCCCCGGCAGAGCAGCCTCGCGCCAGGAACTCTGCCAGATCGGGGCTCTGAGCAGAGCTAGAGCTCTGCCGTACTGGAGGCGCACTTAGCTCCGTGCAAGCAGGGCTTTCAACTTGACGGGGCTGGGCTGCCTCCTCTTCCCCGAGGAGGCTCGCTTCCCTGCTGGCTGTGCACTCGCCTATCAGGCGGGGGCGCAGGGCTCCTCAGCAGGTCTTGCCTCAGGGGCTGCTTCCCCTGAGTTGGGGCTGTGGGCAGGAACCCAGACACGCAGGATCAGGCCCCAAACACCTGCACATGTCTCTGCTGGGGAGGAGAGTGCTAGGGAACCTACGTCTGTCATACACTTTCTGGGCACCCAAGGAATCAGCCTCCGTGTGTGCGGGGCTGAAAACCCCAGCCAGGGGCCCTGGGAGCCTGGTGCTCTCGGTGCGGCGCTGATTCTAGGGCGGCCTAGAAACCGCTGGAGGAGCCCTGCAGTTGCCCTTCCCTTCCCTCTGACAGAGCTCTCACTGCTGAAGCCCTTGGCAGTGTGCAACCCACCACCCCCTAAGCCCTCCCAACGACGCCTGGCACCTATGTGCAAAGGCAAGGCAGGATTGGAGCTGAGGCAAGGAAGGCACCAGTGGCGTCTCCCAGGCTCGCTCAGACAGCTCCTTCCTGGGGAGGGAGCCTAAAAGCAAGGCAAGTCTGGGCAAGGCGAGCCCCCGGCCGAGCAGCCTCGCGCCAGAAACTCTGCCAGATCGGGGCTCTGAGGCAGAGCTAGAGCTCTGCCGTACTGGGCTC
>NW_017211090.1:0-1902 GCF_001704415.2 Capra hircus
TGGAATGGACTGAGACATCTGGGGGAATCTGGGAAATGTGGCACGACGCCTGGAGTTCCCTCTTGCCTTTCCTTTGGAGAGCGCCTCCTCTTGAGATGCGACGGGAACGCCGGAATTCTTTCCTTAACACGCAGGGAAAGGATCCCTCCTCTGGAGCTAGGAGGCGGAAACGGGGGCTCCTCTGGATGTGGGCGGGACTCTCGTGCTTCCTCTCCAGTGGAGACGGCTATGTCGGGGAACTCCTTGAGTTGCAGCAAGGGTGTGAAGGGTCCTTTGGAAGTTCCAGAGGTTAGGTGTGATTAGCCTCGAGTCACCTCAGCGCAAATGGGCCTCATCTCGCCTGGAGGGCAGAATCTCCTGGATTTTCTCCAGTTGCGGCAGGTGCTCTCGATTTTACTACGGGGACATCAGGGACCCGCTTTGTGGCATCAGGAAAGGCCAGTCCCCATGCGAGTTGCTCGGGGCCTGTCGGAATTACTCTCCCGGTGATGCCCGGGCCTAAAGATCTTGTGTGGATTCGGTGATGGAACCTGAGGATTCCACTCCAGTGCTGACATGGAACTTGGGGTACTTCTGGAGTCTCCCCAGGGGAGTCAGTCCTCGTCTCGAGTAGGGGCAGGCACGTGCGCTTTCTTCCCGAGCTGTAGCAGCAGTGTCGCGCTTCCCTTCGCGTGGATCAAGGGATCTGTGGCTTTCCTCCAGGCTTTCCACGAGGCTTTCCCACAGGGCTGTCCCACGTGCCACGTGGGTGTGATTCGATTCTCGGCTTGAAAGTCGAGCAGTGCAGGGAAAACAGGTTTCCCTGGAATGGACTGAGACATCTGGGGGACTCTGAATGGTGGCACGACCCTGGAGTTCCTCTCGCCTTTCCTGTGGAGAGCGCCTCCTCTTGAGATGCGACGCGCGAACGCCGGGAATTCTTTCCCCACCACGCTGGGAGAGGATCCCTCCTCTCGAGCTAGGAGGCGGAAACGGGTCTCCTCTGGATGTGGGCGGGACTCTAGTGCTTCCTCTCGAGTGGAGACGGGTATGTCGGGGAACTTCTTGATTTGCAGCAAGGGTGTGAAGAACCCTTTGGAAGTTCCAGATGTTAGATGTGATTAGCCTCGAGACGCCTCAGGGGAAATGGGCCTCATCTCGCCAGGAGGGGAGAACCTCCTGGATTTTCTCGAGTTGCGGGCAGGTGCTCTCCACTTACGACGAGACCTCAGGGACCCGCTCTGGTGGCCTCTGCAATGGCCAGTCCCATGCGAGTTGCTTGGGGGGGCCTCTCGGGATTCCTCTCCTGTCGATTCTGGGCCTAAGACCTTGTGTGGTATCGGTGCCGGAACCTGAGGATTCCTCTCCAGTACTGACATGGATCTTGGGGTACTTCTGGAGTCCTCCTCCCAGGGGAGTCAGTCCTCGTCTCGAGTGGTGGCATGCACGGGACGCTTTCCTCCCGAGCTGTAGCAGCAGTGTCGCGCTTCCCTTCGCGTGTATCAAGGGATCTGTGGCTTTCCTCGAAGCTTTCCCTCGACCTTTACCAAAGGGCTGTCCCACGAGACACCGTGGTGTGAGTCGAAACTCGGCTTGAAAGTCGAGGCAGTGCAGGGAAAGCAGGTTTCCCTGGAATGGACTGAGAAATCTGGGGTCTCTGGAATGGTTTCACCACCCTGGAGTTCCTCTCGCCTTTCCTGTGGAGAGCGACTCCTCTTGAGTTGCGACGGGAAACACTGGGAATTCTTTCCCGACCAACCCAGGAAAGGATCCCTCCTCTCGAGCTAGGAGGCGGAAACGGGGCTCCTCTGGATGTGGGCGGGACTCTCATGCTTCCTCTCGAGTGGAGACAGGTATGTCGGGAACTTCTTTGAGTTGCAGCAAGGGTGTGAAGGACCCTTTGGAATTTCCAGAGGTTAGGTA
>NW_017211091.1:0-17697 GCF_001704415.2 Capra hircus
TCGCATGGGGACTGGCCTTTACTGAGGCCACCAGAGCGGGTCCCTGAGGTCCCAGTCGTAAGTCGAGAGCACCTGCCGCAGCTCGAGAAATCAAGGATGGCCTCGCCTCCAGGTCAGATGAGTCCCATTTCCTCTGAGGCGTCTCGAGGCTATTCACACCTAACCTCTGGCACTTCCAAAGGGTCCTTCACACCGTTGCTGCAACTCAAGAAGTTCCCCGACATACCCGTCTCCACTCGACAGGAAGCACGAGAGTTCCACCCCACATCCAGAGGAGCCCCGTTTCCCCCTCCGAGCTCAAAGAGGAGGGATCCTTTCCCTGCGAGGTCGGGAAAGAATTTTCCCGGCATTCCCGTCGCATCTCAAGAGGAGGCGCTCTCCAGAGGAATGACGAGAGGAACTCCAGGGTCGTGCCACATTCCCAGAGTCCCCCAGATGGCTCCGTCCAATTCCAGGGAAACCTGTTTTCCCAGCACTGCCGTCGACTTTCAAGCCGAGGATCGACTCACACCACGGGTGGCACGTGGACAGCCCTGTGGAAAAGCCTCGAGGGAAAGCCTCGTGGAAAGCCTCGAGGTAAAGCCCCTGATCCCTTGATCCATGGGAAGGGCAGCGTGACACTGCTGCTACAGCTCGGGAGGAAAGCGCACGTGCATGCCCCCACTCGAGACGAGGACTGACTCACCTGGGGAGACTCCAGAAGTACCCCAAGTTCCATGTCTGCACTGGAGAGGAATCCTCAGTTTCCGGCAACGACTCCACACAAGGTCTTAGGCCCCGGCATCGACGGGAGAGGAATCCCCAGAGGCACCCGAGCAACTCGCATGGGGACTGGCCTTTCCTGAGGCCACCAGAGCGGGTCCTGAGGTCCCCGTCGTAAGCCGAGAGCACCTGCCGCAACTCGAGAAAATCCAGGAGGTTCTCCCTCCAGGCGAGATGAGGCCCATTTCCGCTGAGGCGTCTCGAGGCTATTCACACCTAAACTCTGGAATTTCCAAAGGGTCCTTCACACCCTTGCTGCAACTCAAGAAGTTCCCCGACATACCCGTCTCCACTCGAGAGGAAGCACGAGAGTTCCACCCACATCCAGAGGAGCCCCGTTTCCCCCCTCCGAGCTCAAGAGGAGGGATTCTTTCCCTGCGTGGTTGGGAAAGAATTCCCGGCGTTCCCGTCGCATCTCAAGAGGAGGCGCTCTCCACAGGAAAGGCGAGAGGAACTCTAGGGTCGTGCCACATTCCCAGAGTCTCCCGGATGTCTCCGTCCATTCCAGGGAAACCTGTTTTCCCTGCACTGCCTCGACTTTCAAGCCGAGGATCGACTCACACCACGGTGGCACGTGGGACAGCCCTGTGGTAAAGCCTCGAGGAAAGCCACAGATCCCTTGATCCACGCGAAGGGAAACGCGACACTGCTGCTACAGTTCGGAAGGAAAGCGCACGTGCATGCCCCCACTCGAGACGTGGCCTAACTCCCTTGGGGGGACTCGAGAAATACCCCCAAGATCCATGTCAGCACTGGAGAGGAATCCTCAGGTTCCCTCACTGACTCCACACAAGGTCTTAGGCCCCAGCATCGACGGGAGAGGAATCCCGAGAGGCCCCCGAACAACTCGCATGGGGACTGGCCTTTCCTGAGGCCACCAGAGCGGATCCCTGAGGTCCCCGTCGTAAGACGAGAGCTCCTGCCGCAACTCGAAAAAATCCAGGAGGTTCTCCCCTGCAGGCGAGATGAGGCCCATTTCCGCTGAGGCGTCTCGAGGCTAATCAACCTGGACTCTGGAACTTCCAAAGGGTCCTTCACACCCTTGCTGCAACTCAAGAAGTTGCCCGACGTACCCGTCTTCACTCGAGAGGGAGCACGAGGGTCCCGCCCACATCCAGAGGAGCCCCGTTTCCGTCTCCAAGCTCGAGAGGAGGGATCCTTTCCCTGCGTGGTCGGGAAAGAATTCCCGGCGTTCCCGTCGCATCTCAAGAGGAGGCGCTCTCCACAGGAAAGGCGAGAGGAACTCCAGGGTCGTGCCACCATTCCCAGGGTCCCCCAAATGTCTCAGTCCATTCAAGGGAAACTTGTTTTCCCTGCAGTGCCTCGACTTTCAAGCCGAGGATCGACTCACAACACGGTGTCTCGTGGGACAGCCCTGTGGGAGAGCCTCGTGGGAAAGCCTCTTGGGAAAGCCTCGTGGGAAAGCCTCGAGGGAAAGCCACAGATCCCTTGATCCATACGAAGGGAAGCGCGACACTGCTGCTACAGCTCAGGAGGAAAGCGCACGTGCATGCCCCCAGTCGAGACGAGGACTGACTCCCCTGGGGAGACTCCAGAAGTACCCCAAGATCCATGTCTGCACTGCAGAGGAATCCTCAGGTTCCGGCACTGACTCCACACAAGGTCTTAGGCCCCAACATCGACGGGAGAGGAATCCCGAGAGGCCCCCATGCAACTAGCATGGGAACTGGCCTTTCCTCAGGCCACCAGAGAGGGTCCCTGTCGTCCCCATCGTAAGACGAGAGCACCCGCCGCAACTCGAGAAAATCCAGGAGGTTCTCCCCTCCAGGCGAGATGAGGCCCATTTCCGCTGAGGCGTCTCGAGGCTATTCACACCTAACCTCTGGAACTTCCAAAGGGTCCTTCACACCCTTGCTGCAACTCAAGAAGTTCCCCGACATAACCGTCTCCACTCGAGAGGAAGCTCGAGAATCCCGCCCACATCCAGAGGAGCCCCGTTACCGCCTCCTAGCTCGAGAGGAGGGATCCTTTCACTGCGTGCTCGGGAAAGAATTGCCGGCTTTTCCGTCGCATCTCAAGAGGAGGCGCTCTCCACAGGAAAGGCGAGAGGAACTCCAGGGTCGTGCCACCATTCCCAGAGTCCCCCAGATGTCTCAGTCCATTCCAGGGAATACTTTTGTCCCTGCACTGCCTCGACTTTCAAACCGAGGATCGACTGACACCACGGTGTCACGTGGGACATCACTGTGGGAAAGCCTTGTGGGAAAACCTGGTGGGAAAGCGGCGTGGGAAAGCGTCGTGGAAAGCCTCGAGGGAAAGCCACAGATCCCTTGATCCTCGCGAAGGGAAGCTCAACACTGCTGCTACAGCTCGGAGGAAAGCGCACGTGCATGCCCCCACTCGAGACGAGGACTGACTCTCCTGGGGAGACTCCAGAAGTGCCCCAAGATACATGTCAGCAATGGAGAGGAATCCTCAGGTTTTGGCACAGACTCCACACAAGATCTTAAGTCCCGGCATCGACGGGAGAGGAATCCCGAGAGGCCCATGAGCAACTCGCATGGGGACTGGCCTTCGTGAGGCCACAATAGCGGGTCCCTGATGTCCCCGTCGTAAGTCGAGAGCACCTGCTGCAACTCGAGAAAATCCAGGAGGTTCTCCTCTCCTGGCAAGATGAGGCCCATTTCCGATGAGGGTCTCGAGGCTAATCACACCTAAACTCTGGAACTTCCAAAGGGTCCTTCACACCCTTGCTGCAACTCAAGAAGTTCCCCAACATGCCCGTCTCCACTCGACAGGAAGCACGAGAGTCCCGCCCACATCCAGAGGAGACCCGTTTCCGCCTCCTAGCTAGAGAGGAGGGATACTTTCCCTGCGTGGTCGGGAAAGAATTCCTGGCGTTCCCGTCGCATCTCAAGAGGAGGCGCTCCCCACAGGAAAGGCGAGAGGAACTCCAGGGTCGTGCCACCATTCCAGAGTCCCCCAGATGTCTCAGTCCATTCCAGGGAAACCTGGTTTCCCTGCACTGCCTCGACTTTCAAGCCAAGGATCGACTCACACCACGGTGGCACGTGGAACAGCCATGTGGGAAAGCCTTATGGGAAAGCCTCGTGAGGAAGCCTCGAGGGAAAGCCACTGATCCCTTGATCCACGCGATGGGAGCATGACACCGCTGCTACACCTCGGGAGGAAAGCGCAGGTGCATGCCCCCACTCGGAACGAGGACTGACTCCCCTGGGGAGACTCCAGAAGTACCCCAAGATCCATGTCAGCACTGGAGAGGAAACCTCAGGTTCTGGCACTGACTCCACACAAGGACTTAGGCCCCGGCATCGACGGGAGAGGAATCCCGAGAGGCCCCGAGCAACTCCAATGGTGACTGGCCTTTCCTGAGGCCCCCAGAGCGGGTCCCTGAGATCCCCGTCGTAAGTCGAGAGCACCTGCCCTAACTCGAGAAAATCCAGGAGGTTCTCCCCTCCAGGCGAGATGAGGCCCATTTCTACTGAGGCGTCTCCAGGCTAATCACACCTAACCTCTGTAACTTACAAAGGGTCCTTCACATCCTTGCTGCAACTCAAGAAGTTCCCCGACATACCCGACTCCTCTCGAGAGGAAGCACGAGAGTCCCGCCCACATCAAGAGGAGCCCCGTTTCCGCCTGATAGCTCGAGAGCAGGGATACCTTCCCTGCGTGGTCGGGAAAGAGTTCCCTGCGTTCCCGTCGCATCTCAAGAGGAGGTGCTCTCCACAGGAAAGGCGAGATGAACTCCAGGGTCGTGCCACCATTCCCAGAGTCCCCCAGATGTCTCAGTCCATTACAGGGAAAGCTATTTTCCCTGCAATGAATCGACTCTCAAGCCTAGGATCGACTGACACCACAGTGACACGAGGGACAGACCTGTGGGCAAGCCTCGTGGGAAAGCCTCGAGGGAAAGCCAGAGATCCCTTGATTCACGGGAAGGGAAGCGAGACACTGCTGCTACAGCTCGGGAGGAAAGCACACGTGCATACCCCCACTCGAGACGAGGACTGACTCCCCTGGGGAGACTTCAGAATTATCCCAAGATCCATGTCAGCACTGCAGAGGAAACCTCTGGTTCCGGCACCGGCTCCACACAAGGTCTTAGACCCCGGCATCGACGGGAGAGGAATCCCGAGAGGCCCCGAGCAACTCGCATGGGGACTGGCCTTTCCTGAGGCCCCCAGAGCGGGTGTTTGAGGTCCCCGTCGTAAGTCGAGAGCAACTGCCCTATCTCGAGAAAATCCAGGAGGTTCTCCCCTCCAGGAGAGATGAGGCCCATTTCTGCTGAGGCGTCTCGAGGCTAATCACACCTAATCTCTGGAACTTCCAAACGGTGCTTCACACCCTGGCTGCCACTCAAGAAGTTCCCCGACATACCGTCCGCACTCGAGAGGAAGCACGAGAGTCCGCCCACATCCAGAGGTGCCCCGTTTCTGCCTACTAACTCGAGAGGAGGGATCCTTTCCCTGCGTGGTCGGGAAAGTTTTCCCGGCGTTCCCGTCGCATCTCAAGAGGAGGCGCTCTCCACAGGAAAGGCGAGAGGAACTCCAGATTCGTGCCACATTCCCAGAGTCCCCCAGATGTCTCAGTCCATTCCAGGGAAACCTGTTTTCCCTGCACTGCCTCAACTTTCAAGCCGAGGATCGACTCACACCACGGTGTCACGCGGGACAGCCCTGTGGGAAAGCCTCGTGGGAAAGCCTCGAGCGAAAGCGACAGATCCCTTGATCCACGAGAAGGGAAGCGTGACCCTCCTGCTACAGCTCGGGAGGAAAGCGAACGTGCATGCCCCCACTCCAGACGAGGACTGACGCCCCTGGGGAGACTCCAGAAGTCCCCGAAGATCCATGTAGGCACTGGAGAGGAAACCTCAGGTTCCGGTACTGACTCCACACAAGGTCTTAGGCCCTGGCATCAAAGGGAGAGGAAACCCCAGAGGCCCCCGAGCAACTCGCATGGGGACAGGCCTTTCCTGAGGCCACCAGAGTGGGTCCCTGAGGTCCCTGTCGTAAGTCGAGAGCACCTGCCGCAACTCGAGAAAATCCAGGAGGTTCTCCCCTCCTGGCGAGATAAGGCCCATTTCCGCTGAGGCGTCTAGAGGCTAATCACGTCTAACCTCTGGAACTTCCAAAGGGCCCTTCACACCCTTGCTGCAACTCAAGAAGTTCCCCGACATACCCGTCTCCACTCGAGAGGAAGCACGAGAGTCCCACTACATTCAGTGGAGCCTCGTTTCCGCCTCATGGCTCGAGAGGAGCGATCCTTTCACTGCGTGGTCGGGAAAGAATTCCCGGCATTCCCCTCGCATCTCAAGAGGAGGCGCTCTCCACAGGAAAGGCGAGAGGAACTCCAGGGTCGTGCCACCTTCCCAGATCCCCCAGATGTCTCAGTCCATTCCACGGAAGCCTGTTTTCCCAGCACTGCCTCAACATTCAAGACGAGGATTGACTGACACCACGGTGGCACGTGGGACATCACTGTGGGAAAGCGTCGTGAGAAAGCCTGGTGGGAAAGCGTCGTGGGAAAGCCTCGTGGAAACCTCGAGGGAAAGCCACTGATCCTAGGATACACGGGAAGGGAAGCGTGAAACTGCTGCTACAGCTCGGGAGGAAAGCGCACGTGCATGCCCCCACTCGAGACGAGGACTGACTCCCCTGGGGAGAATCCAGAAGTACCCCAAGATCCATGTCAGAACTGGAGAGGAATTCTCAGGTTTCCGACACCGACTCCACACAAGGTCTTAGGCCCCGGCATCGATGGGAGAGGAATCCTGAGAGGCTCCCGAGCAAATCGCATGGGGACTGGTTTTTCCTGAGGCCACCAGAGCGGGTCCCTGAGGTCCCCGTAGTAATTCGAGAGCACCTGCCGCAACTTGAGTAAATCCAGGAGGTTCTCCCTTCTTGGCGAGATGAGGCCCTTTTCAACTGAGTTGTCTCAAGGCTAATCACACCTAACCTCTCGAACTTCCAAAGGGTCCATCACACCCTTTCTGCAATTCAAGAAAATACCCAACATACCAGTTTCCACTCGAGAGGTAGAACGAGAGTCCCGCCCACATCCAGAGGAGTCCCGTTTCCGACTCCTAGCTCGAGAGGAGGGATCCTTTCCCTGCGTGGTCGGGAAAGAATTCCCGGCGTTCCCGTCAAATCTCAAGACGGGGTGCTCTCCACAGGAAAGGCGAGAGGAACTCCAGGGTCGTGCCACCATTCCCAGAGTCCCACAGATATCTTAGTCCATTCCAGGGAAAACTGTTTTCCCTGCACTGCCTCGACTTTCAAGAAGAGGATCGACTCACACCATGGTGGAAGGTGGGACAGTCCTGTGGGAAAGCCTCGTGGGAAAGCCTCGAGGGAAAGCCACAGATCCCTTGATCCACGAGAAGGGAAGCGTGACACTGCTGCAACAGCTAGGGAGGAAAGGGCACGTGCATTCCCCCACTCGAGACAGGACTGACGCCCCTGGGGAGACTCCAGAAGTCGCCGAAAATCCATGTCGGCACTGGCAGAGGAATCCTCAGGTTCCGGCACCGACTCCACACAAGGTCTTAGGCCCCGGCATCGAAGGGAGGGGAATCCCGAGAGGCCCCCTAGCAACTCGCATGGGGACTGAAGTTTCCTGAGGCCACCAGAACGGGACCCTGAGGTCCCCTGTCGTAAGTCGAGAGCACCTGCCGCAACTCGAGAAAATCCAGGAGGTTCTACCCACCAGGCGAGATGAGGCCCATTTCCCCTGAGGCGTCTCCAGGCTAATCACACCTAACCTCTGGAACTTCCAAAGGGTCCTTCACACCCTTGCTGCAACTCAAGAAGTTCCCCGACATACCAGTCTCCAACCGAGAGGAGCAGGAGAGTCCCGCCCACATCCAGAGGAGCCCCGTGTCCGCCTCCTAGCTCGAGAGGAGGGATCCATTCCCTGCGTGGTCGGGAAAGAATTCCCGGCGTTCCCGTCGCATCTCAAGAGGAGGCGCTCTCCACAGGAAAGGCGAGAGGAAATCCAGGGTCGTGCCACCATTCCCAGAGTCCCCCAGATGTCTCAGTCCATTCCAGGGAAAACTGTTTTCCCTGCACTGCCTCGACTTTCAAGCCGAGGATCGGCTCACACCACGGTGGCACGTGGGACAGCCCTGTGGGAAAGCCTCGTGGGAAAGCCTCGTGTGAAAGCCACAGATCCCTTGATCCACGCGAAGGGAAGCGTGACACTGCTGCTACAGCTCGGGAGGAAAGCGCACGTGCATGCCCCCACTCGAGACGAGCACTGATTCCCCTGGGGAGACTCCAGAAGTACCCCAAGATCCATGTCAGCACTGGAGAGGAATCCTCAGGTTCCTGCACCGACTCCACACAAGGTCTTAGGCCCTGGAATAGACCGGAGAGGAATCCGGAGAGGCCCCGTGCATGTCGCATGGGGACTGGCCTTTCCTGAGGCCACCACAGCGGGTCCCTGAGGTCCCCTTCGTAAGTCGAGAGCACCTGCCGGAACTCGAGAAAATACAGGAGGTTCTCCCCTCCAGACGAGATGAGGCACATTTCCACTGAGTCATCTCAAGGCTAATAACAGCTAACCTCTGGAAATTCCAAAGGGTCCTTCACACCCTTGCTGGAACTCAAGAAGTTCCCCGACATACCCGTCTCCACTCGAAAGGAAGCACGAGAGTCCCGCCCACATCCAGAGGAGCCCCGTTTCCGCCTCCTAGCTAGAGAGGAGGGATCCTTTCCCTGCGCGGTCGGAAAAGAATTCCTGGCGTTCCCGAGCATCTCAAGAGGAGGCGCTCTCCACAGGAAAGGCAAGAGGAACTGCCAGGGTCGTGCCACCGTTCCCAGAGTCCCCCAGATATCTCAGTCCATTCCAGGGAAACCTGTTTTTCCTGCACTGTCTTGTCTTTCAAGCCGAGGATCGACTCACACCACGATGGCCCATGGGACAGCCCTGTGGGAAAGTCTCGTGAGAAACCCTCGTGGGAAAACTCGAGGGAAAGCCACAGATCCCTTGATCCAAGCAAAGGGAAGCGTGACAAGCTGCTACAGCTCGGGAGGAAAGCGCACGTGCATGCCCCACTAGAGACGAGGACTTTCTCCCCTGGGGAGACTCCAGAAATCCCCCAATCTCCATGTCAGCACTGGAGTGGAATCCTCAGGTTCCGGCAACGACTCCACACAAGGTCTTAGGCCCCGGCATCGACAGGAGAGGAATCCCGAGAGGCCCCCGAGCAACTCCCATGGGGACTGGCCTTTTCTGAGGCCGCCAGAGCGGGTCCCTGAGGTCCCTGTCGTAAGTCGAGAGCACCTGCCGGCAACTCGAGAAAATCCATGTGGTTCTCCCCTCCAGGCGAGATGAGGCCCATTTCTGCTGAGGAGTCTCGAGGCTAATCACACCTATCCTCTGGAACTTCCAAAGGGTCCTTCACACCCTTACTGCAACTCAAGAATTTCCCTCGACATACCCGTCTCCACTCGAGAGGAAGCACGAGAGTCCCGCCCACATCCAGAGGAGCCCCGTTTCCGCCTCCTAGCTCGAGAGGAGGGATCCTTTCTCTGCGTGGTCGGGAAAGAATTCCCGGCATTCACGTCGCATCTCAAGAGGAGACACTCTCCACAGGACAGGCGAGAGGAACTCCAGGGTCGTGAAGCATTCTCAGAGTCCCCCAGATGTCTCAGTCCATTCCAGGGAATCCTGTTTTCCCTGCACTGCCTCGACTTTCAAGCCGAGGATCGGCTCACACCACGGTGGCACGTAGGACAGCCCTGTGGGAAATACTCGTGGGAAAGCCTCGTGGGAAAGCCTAGAGGGAAATCCACAGATACCTTGATCCAGGTGAATGGAAGCGCGACACTGCTGCTACAGCTCGGGAGGAAAGCTCACGTGAATACCCCCACTCGAAACGAGGACTGACTCCCCTGGGGAGACTCCAGAAGTACCCCAAGATCCATGTCAGCACTGGAGAGGAATCCTCAGGTTCCGGCACCGACTCCACACAAGATCTTAGGCCCCGGCATCGAAGGGAGAAGAATCCCGAGAGGCCGCCGAGCAACTCGCATGGGGACTGGCCTTTCCTGAGGCCACCAGAGCGGGTCCCTGAGGTCCCCGTCGTAAGTCGAGAGCACCTGCCGCAACTCGAGAAAATCCAGGAGGTTCTCCCCTCCCGGCGAGATGAGTCCCATTTCCGCTGAGATGTCTCGAGGTAATCATACCTAACATCTGGAAATTCCAAAGGGTCCTTCACACCCTTGCTGCAACTCAAGAAGTTCCCCGACATACCCGTGTCCACTCGAGAGGAAGCACGAGAGTCCCACCCACATCCACAGTAGCCCCATTTCTGCCTCCTAGCTCGAGAGGAGGGATCCTTTCCCTGCGTGCTCGGGAAAGAATTCCCGGCGTTTCCGTCGCATCAAAGAGGAAGCGCTCTCCACAGGCAAGGCGAGAGGAACTCCAGGGTCCTGCCACCATTCCCAGAGTCCCCCAGATGTCTCCGTCCATTCCAGGGAAACCTGTTTTCCCTGCACTGCCTCGACTTTCAAGCCGAGGATCGACTCACACCACGGTGGCACGTGGGACAGCCCTGTGGAAAAGCCTCGAGGGAAAGCCTCGTGGGAAAGCCTCGAGGTAAAGCCCCTGATCCCTTGATCCATGCGAAGGGCAGCGTGACACTGCTGCTACAGCTCGGGAGGAAAGCGCACGTGCATGCCCCCACTCGAGACGAGGACTGATTCCACTGGGGAGACTCCAGAAGTACCCCAAGATCCATGTCAGCACTGGAGAGGATTGCTCAGGTTCCGGCACCGACTCCACACAAGATCTTAGGCCCCGGCATCGACGGAAGAGGAATCCCGAGAGGCCCCCGAGCAACTCGCATGGGGACTGGCCTTTACTGAGGCCACCAGAGCGGGTCCCTGAGGTCCCAGTCGTAAGTCGAGAGCACCTGCCGCAGCTCGAGAAAATCAAGGATGGCCTCGCCTCCAGGTCAGATGAGTCCCATTTCCTCTGAGGCGTCTCGAGGCTATTCACACCTAACCTCTGGCACTTCCAAAGGGTCCTTCACACCGTTGCTGCAACTCAAGAAGTTCCCCGACATACCCGTCTCCACTCGACAGGAAGCACGAGAGTTCCACCCACATCCAGAGGAGCCCCGTTTCCCCCTCCGAGCTCAAGAGGAGGGATCCTTTCCCTGCGAGGTCGGGAAAGATTTCCGGCATTCCCGTCGCATCTCAAGAGGAGGCGCTCTCCAGAGGAATGACGAGAGGAACTCCAGGGTCGTGCCACATTCCCAGAGTCCCCCAGATGGCTCCGTCCATTCCAGGGAAACCTGTTTTCCCAGCACTGCCTCGACTTTCAAGCCGAGGATCGACTCACACCACGGTGGCACGTGGGACAGCCCTGTGGAAAAGCCTCGAGGGAAAGCCTCGTGGGAAAGCCTCGAGGTAAAGCCCCTGATCCCTTGATCCATGGGAAGGGCAGCGTGACACTGCTGCTACAGCTCGGGAGGAAAGCGCACGTGCATGCCCCCACTCGAGACGAGGACTGACTCACCTGGGGAGACTCCAGAAGTACCCCAAGTTCCATGTCTGCACTGGAGAGGAATCCTCAGTTTCCGGCAACGACTCCACACAAGGTCTTAGGCCCCGGCATCGACGGGAGAGGAATCCCCAGAGGCACCCGAGCAACTCGCATGGGGACTGGCCTTTCCTGAGGCCACCAGAGCGGGTCCCTGAGGTCCCCGTCGTAAGCCGAGAGCACCTGCCGCAACTCGAGAAAATCCAGGAGGTTCTCCCTCCAGGCGAGATGAGGCCCATTTCCGCTGAGGCGTCTCGAGGCTATTCACACCTAAACTCTGGAATTTCCAAAGGGTCCTTCACACCCTTGCTGCAACTCAAGAAGTTCCCCGACATACCCGTCTCCACTCGAGAGGAAGCACGAGAGTTCCACCCACATCCAGAGGAGCCCCGTTTCCCCCTCCGAGCTCAAGAGGAGGGATTCTTTCCCTGCGTGGTTGGGAAAGAATTCCCGGCGTTCCCGTCGCATCTCAAGAGGAGGCGCTCTCCACAGGAAAGGCGAGAGGAACTCTAGGGTCGTGCCACATTCCCAGAGTCTCCCGGATGTCTCCGTCCATTCCAGGGAAACCTGTTTTCCCTGCACTGCCTCGACTTTCAAGCCGAGGATCGACTCACACCACGGTGGCACGTGGGACAGCCCTGTGGTAAAGCCTCGAGGAAAGCCACAGATCCCTTGATCCACGCGAAGGGAAACGCGACACTGCTGCTACAGTTCGGAAGGAAAGCGCACGTGCATGCCCCCACTCGAGACGTGGCCTAACTCCCTTGGGGGACTCGAGAAATACCCCCAAGATCCATGTCAGCACTGGAGAGGAATCCTCAGGTTCCCTCACTGACTCCACACAAGGTCTTAGGCCCCAGCATCGACGGGAGAGGAATCCCGAGAGGCCCCGAACAACTCGCATGGGGACTGGCCTTTCCTGAGGCCACCAGAGCGGATCCCTGAGGTCCCCGTCGTAAGACGAGAGCTCCTGCCGCAACTCGAAAAAATCCAGGAGGTTCTCCCCTGCAGGCGAGATGAGGCCCATTTCCGCTGAGGCGTCTCGAGGCTAATCAACCTGGACTCTGGAACTTCCAAAGGGTCCTTCACACCCTTGCTGCAACTCAAGAAGTTGCCCGACGTACCCGTCTTCACTCGAGAGGGAGCACGAGGGTCCCGCCCACATCCAGAGGAGCCCCGTTTCCGTCTCCAAGCTCGAGAGGAGGGATCCTTTCCCTGCGTGGTCGGGAAAGAATTCCCGGCGTTCCCGTCGCATCTCAAGAGGAGGCGCTCTCCACAGGAAAGGCGAGAGGAACTCCAGGGTCGTGCCACCATTCCCAGGGTCCCCCAAATGTCTCAGTCCAT
This sequence comes from Capra hircus, assembly GCF_001704415.2. Taxonomy (NCBI): domain Eukaryota; kingdom Metazoa; phylum Chordata; class Mammalia; order Artiodactyla; family Bovidae; genus Capra; species Capra hircus. The sequence continues at coordinate 12,637 of NW_017211091.1, forward strand.
TCAAGGGAAACTTGTTTTCCCTGCAGTGCCTCGACTTTCAAGCGAGGATCGACTCACAACACGGTGTCTCGTGGGACAGCCCTGTGGGAGAGCCTCGTGGGAAAGCCTCTTGGGAAAGCCTCGTGGGAAAGCCTCGAGGGAAAGCCACAGATCCCTTGATCCATACGAAGGGAAGCGCGACACTGCTGCTACAGCTCAGGAGGAAAGCGCACGTGCATGCCCCCAGTCGAGACGAGGACTGACTCCCCTGGGGAGACTCCAGAAGTACCCCAAGATCCATGTCTGCACTGCAGAGGAATCCTCAGGTTCCGGCACTGACTCCACACAAGGTCTTAGGCCCCAACATCGACGGGAGAGGAATCCCGAGAGGCCCCCATGCAACTAGCATGGGAACTGGCCTTTCCTCAGGCCACCAGAGAGGGTCCCTGTCGTCCCCATCGTAAGACGAGAGCACCCGCCGCAACTCGAGAAAATCCAGGAGGTTCTCCCCTCCAGGCGAGATGAGGCCCATTTCCGCTGAGGCGTCTCGAGGCTATTCACACCTAACCTCTGGAACTTCCAAAGGGTCCTTCACACCCTTGCTGCAACTCAAGAAGTTCCCCGACATAACCGTCTCCACTCGAGAGGAAGCTCGAGAATCCCGCCCACATCCAGAGGAGCCCCGTTACCGCCTCCTAGCTCGAGAGGAGGGATCCTTTCACTGCGTGCTCGGGAAAGAATTGCCGGCTTTTCCGTCGCATCTCAAGAGGAGGCGCTCTCCACAGGAAAGGCGAGAGGAACTCCAGGGTCGTGCCACCATTCCCAGAGTCCCCCAGATGTCTCAGTCCATTCCAGGGAATACTTTTGTCCCTGCACTGCCTCGACTTTCAAACCGAGGATCGACTGACACCACGTGTCACGTGGGACATCACTGTGGGAAAGCCTTGTGGGAAAACCTGGTGGGAAAGCGGCGTGGGAAAGCGTCGTGGAAAGCCTCGAGGGAAAGCCACAGATCCCTTGATCCTCGCGAAGGGAAGCTCAACACTGCTGCTACAGCTCGGAGGAAAGCGCACGTGCATGCCCCCACTCGAGACGAGGACTGACTCTCCTGGGGAGACTCCAGAAGTGCCCCAAGATACATGTCAGCAATGGAGAGGAATCCTCAGGTTTTGGCACAGACTCCACACAAGATCTTAAGTCCCGGCATCGACGGGAGAGGAATCCCGAGAGGCCCATGAGCAACTCGCATGGGGACTGGCCTTCGTGAGGCCACAATAGCGGGTCCCTGATGTCCCCGTCGTAAGTCGAGAGCACCTGCTGCAACTCGAGAAAATCCAGGAGGTTCTCCTCTCCTGGCAAGATGAGGCCCATTTCCGATGAGGGGTCTCGAGGCTAATCACACCTAAACTCTGGAACTTCCAAAGGGTCCTTCACACCCTTGCTGCAACTCAAGAAGTTCCCCAACATGCCCGTCTCCACTCGACAGGAAGCACGAGAGTCCCGCCCACATCCAGAGGAGACCCGTTTCCGCCTCCTAGCTAGAGAGGAGGGATACTTTCCCTGCGTGGTCGGGAAAGAATTCCTGGCGTTCCCGTCGCATCTCAAGAGGAGGCGCTCCCCACAGGAAAGGCGAGAGGAACTCCAGGGTCGTGCCACCATTCCAGAGTCCCCCAGATGTCTCAGTCCATTCCAGGGAAACCTGGTTTCCCTGCACTGCCTCGACTTTCAAGCCAAGGATCGACTCACACCACGGTGGCACGTGGAACAGCCATGTGGGAAAGCCTTATGGGAAAGCCTCGTGAGGAAGCCTCGAGGGAAAGCCACTGATCCCTTGATCCACAGCGATGGGAGCATGACACCGCTGCTACACCTCGGGAGGAAAGCGCAGGTGCATGCCCCCACTCGGAACGAGGACTGACTCCCCTGGGGAGACTCCAGAAGTACCCCAAGATCCATGTCAGCACTGGAGAGGAAACCTCAGGTTCTGGCACTGACTCCACACAAGGACTTAGGCCCCGCATCGACGGGAGAGGAATCCCGAGAGGCCCCGAGCAACTCCAATGGTGACTGGCCTTTCCTGAGGCCCCCAGAGCGGGTCCCTGAGATCCCCGTCGTAAGTCGAGAGCACCTGCCCTAACTCGAGAAAATCCAGGAGGTTCTCCCCTCCAGGCGAGATGAGGCCCATTTCTACTGAGGCGTCTCCAGGCTAATCACACCTAACCTCTGTAACTTACAAAGGGTCCTTCACATCCTTGCTGCAACTCAAGAAGTTCCCCGACATACCCGACTCCTCTCGAGAGGAAGCACGAGAGTCCCGCCCACATCAAGAGGAGCCCCGTTTCCGCCTGATAGCTCGAGAGCAGGGATACCTTCCCTGCGTGGTCGGGAAAGAGTTCCCTGCGTTCCCGTCGCATCTCAAGAGGAGGTGCTCTCCACAGGAAAGGCGAGATGAACTCCAGGGTCGTGCCACCATTCCAGAGTCCCCAGATGTCTCAGTCCATTACAGGGAAAGCTATTTTCCCTGCAATGAATCGACTCTCAAGCCTAGGATCGACTGACACCACAGTGACACGAGGGACAGACCTGTGGGCAAGCCTCGTGGGAAAGCCTCGAGGGAAAGCCAGAGATCCCTTGATTCACGGGAAGGGAAGCGAGACACTGCTGCTACAGCTCGGGAGGAAAGCACACGTGCATACCCCCACTCGAGACGAGGACTGACTCCCCTGGGAGACTTCAGAATTATCCCAAGATCCATGTCAGCACTGCAGAGGAAACCTCTGGTTCCGGCACCGGCTCCACACAAGGTATTAGACCCCGGCATCGACGGGAGAGGAATCCCGAGAGGCCCCGAGCAACTCGCATGGGGACTGGCCTTTCCTGAGGCCCCCAGAGCGGGTGTTTGAGGTCCCCGTCGTAAGTCGAGAGCAACTGCCCTATCTCGAGAAAATCCAGGAGGTTCTCCCCTCCAGGCGAGATGAGGCCCATTTCTGCTGAGGCGTCTCGAGGCTAATCACACCTAATCTCTGGAACTTCCAAACGGTGCTTCACACCCTGGCTGCCAACTCAAGAAGTTCCCCGACATACCGTCCGCACTCGAGAGGAAGCACGAGAGTCCCGCCCACATCCAGAGGTGCCCCGTTTCTGCCTACTAACTCGAGAGGAGGGATCCTTTCCCTGCGTGGTCGGGAAAGTTTTCCCGGCGTTCCCGTCGCATCTCAAGAGGAGGCGCTCTCCACAGGAAAGGCGAGAGGAACTCCAGATTCGTGCCACATTCCCAGAGTCCCCAGATGTCTCAGTCCATTCCAGGGAAACCTGTTTTCCCTGCACTGCCTCAACTTTCAAGCCGAGGATCGACTCACACCACGGTGTCACGCGGGACAGCCCTGTGGGAAAGCCTCGTGGGAAAGCCTCGAGCGAAAGCGACAGATCCCTTGATCCACGAGAAGGGAAGCGTGACCCTCCTGCTACAGCTCGGGAGGAAAGCGAACGTGCATGCCCCACTCCAGACGAGGACTGACGCCCCTGGGGAGACTCCAGAAGTCCCCGAAGATCCATGTCAGGCACTGGAGAGGAAACCTCAGGTTCCGGTACTGACTCCACACAAGGTCTTAGGCCCTGGCATCAAAGGGAGAGGAAACCCCAGAGGCCCCCGAGCAACTCGCATGGGGACAGGCCTTTCCTGAGGCCACCAGAGTGGGTCCCTGAGGTCCCTGTCGTAAGTCGAGAGCACCTGCCGCAACTCGAGAAAATCCAGGAGGTTCTCCCCTCCTGGCGAGATAAGGCCCATTTCCGCTGAGGCGTCTAGAGGCTAATCACGTCTAACCTCTGGAACTTCCAAAGGGCCCTTCACACCCTTGCTGCAACTCAAGAAGTTCCCCGACATACCCGTCTCCACTCAAGAAGAAGCACGAGAGTCCCGGCCACATCCAGATGAGCCCTGTTTCTGTCTCCTAGCTCGAGAAGAGATATCCTTTCCCTGCGTCGTCGGGAAAGAATTCCCGGTGTCCGTCGTATCTCAAGAGGAGGCGCTGTCCACAGGAAAGGCGAGAGGAACTCCAGGGTCGTGCCACCATTCCTAGAGTCCCCCAGATATCTCAGTGCATTCCAGGGAAGCCTTTTTCCCCAGCACTGCGTCGTCTTTCAAACCGAGGATCAACTGACACCACGGTGGCACGTGGACATCACTGTGGGAAAGCCTCGTGGGAAAACCTGGTGGGAAAGCGTCGTGGAAAGCCTCGAGGGAAAGCCACAGATCCCTTGATCCTCGTGAAGGGAAGCTCAACACTGCTGCTACAGCTCGGAGGAAAGTGCACGTGCATGCCCCCCACTCGAGACGAGGACTGACTCCCCTGGGGAGACTCCAAAAGTGCCCCAAGATACATGTCAGCAATGGAGAGGAATCCTCAGGTTTTGGCACAGACTCCACACAAGGTCTTAGGTCCCGGGCATCGACGGAGAGGAATCCCGAGAGGCCCATGAGCAACACGCATGGGACTTGGCCTTTCCTGAGGCCACCAGAGCGGGTCCCTGAGGTCCCTGTCGTTAAGTCGAGAGCACCTGCCGCAACTCGAGAAAATCCAGGAGGTTCTCCTCTCCTGGCGAGATAAGGCCCATTTCCGCTGAGGCGTCTCGAGGCTAATCACATCTAACCTCTGGAACTTCCAAAGGGCCTTCACACCCTTGCTGCAACTCAAGAAGTTCCCCGACATACCCGTCTCCACTCGAGAGGAAGCACGAGAGTCCCGCCCACATCCAGAGGAGCCCCGTTTCCGCCTCCTAGCTCGAGAGGAGGGATCCTTTCCCTGCGTGGCCGGGAAAGAATTCCGGCGTTCCCGTCGCATCTCAAAGAGAGTCGCTCCACAGGAAAGGCGAGAGGAACTCCAGGGTCGTGCACCATTCCAGAGTCCCCAGATGTCTCAGTCCATTCCAGGGAAAACTGTTTTCCCTGCACTGCCTGACTTTCAAGCCGAGGATGACTCACACCACGGTGGCACGTGGGACAGCCTGTGGGAAAGCCTCGTGGGAAAGCCTCTTGGAAAGTCTCGAGGGAAAGCCACAGATCCCTTGATCCATGGGAAGGGA
>NW_017211092.1:0-1901 GCF_001704415.2 Capra hircus
ACCTCCTGGATTTTCTCGACTTGCGGCAGTGTGCTTTCGACTTTACGACGGGACCTCAGGGACCCCCTCTGGTGGCCTCAGGAAAGCCCAGTCCCCATGCGAGTTGCTCGGGGCCTTTCGGGATTTCTCTCCCGTCAATGCGGGCCTAAGACCTTGTGTGGAGTCGGTGCCGGAAACCTGAGGATTCCTCTCCAGTGCTGACATGGACCTTGAGGTACTTCTGGAGTCTCCCAGGGGAGTCATTCCTCGTCCCGATAGGGGCATGCACGGCGCTTTCCTCCCGAGCTGTAGCCGCAGTGTCACGCTTCCCTACGCGCGTGATCAAGGGATCTGTGGCTTTCCCTCGAGGCTTTCCACGAGGCTTTCCCACGAGGCTTTCCCACAGGGCTGTCCAACCTGCCATCGCGGTGTGAGTCGATCCTCGGCTTGAAAGTGGAGGCAGTGCAGGGAAAACAGGTTTCCTTGGAATGGACTGAGACATCTGGGGACTCTGGGAATGGGGCCTGATACTGGAGTTCCTCTCGCCTTTACTGTGGAGAGCGCCTCCTCTTGAGATGAGACGGGAACGCTAGGAATTCTTTCAGGACCACGCAGGGAAAGGATCCCTCCTCTCGAGCTAGCAGGCGGAAACGGGGCCACTCTGGATACGGGCGGGACGCTCGGGTTCCTCTTGAGTGGAGACGGGTATGTCGGGAACTTCTTGAGTTGCAGCAAGGGTGTGAAGGACCCTTTGGAAGTTCCAGAGTTTAAGTCTGATTACCCCCTAGTTGTCTCAGCCGAAATGGGCCTCATCTCGCCTGGAGGGGAGAACCTCCTGGATTTTCTCGAGTTGCTGCAGGTGCTCTGACTTACGACGAGGGCCTCAGGGACCCACTCTGGTGGCCTCAGGAAAGGCCAATCCCCATGCGAGTTTCTCCTGGGCCTCTCGGATTCCTCTCCCGTCGATGCTGGGGCCTAAGACCTTGTGTGGACTCAGTGACGGAACCTGAGGATTCCTCTCCAGTGCCGACATGGATCTTGTGGTACTTCTGGAGTCTCCCCAGGGGAGTCAGTCCTTGTCTCGAGAGGGGGCATGCACGTGCGATTTCCTCCCGAGCTGTAGCAGCAGTGTCATGCTTCCCTTTTCGTGGATCAAGGGATCTGTGGCTTTCCCTCTAGACTTTCCCATGACACTTTCCCACGAGGCTTCCCACAGGGCTTTCCCACGTGCCACCGTGGTGTGAGTCGATCCTCGGCTTGAAAGTCGAGGCAGTGCAGGGAAAACAGGTTTCCCTGGAATGGACTGAGACTTCCAGGGGACTCTGGGAATTGTGGCACGACCCTGGACTTCCTCTCGCCTTTCCTGTGGAGAGCGCCTCCTCTTGAGATGCAACGGAACGCCGGGAATTCTTTCCCGACCACGCTGGGAAAGGATCCCTCCCCTCGAGCTAGGAAGCGGAAATGGGGCTCCTCTGGATTTGGGCGGACTCTCGTGCTTCCTCTCGAGTGGAGACGGTATGTCGGGGAACTTCTTGAGTTGCAGCAAGGGTGAGAAGGACCCTTTGGAAGTTCCAGAGTTTAGGTGTGATTAGCCTCGAGACACCTCAGCGGAAATGGCCTCATCTCGCCTAGAGGGAGAACCTCCTGGATTTTCTCGAAATAGGGCAGGTTCTCTCGACTTACGACGGGCGACCTCAGGGACCCGCTCTGGTGGCCTCTGGAAAATGCCAGTCCCCATGCGAGTTGCTCGGGGCCTCTCGGGATTCCTCTCCCGTCGGAGCCGGGGCCTAAGACCTTGTGTGGATTCGGTGCCGGAACCAGAGGTTTCCTCTCCACTGATGACATGGATATTGGGGCACTTCTGAAGTCTCCCCAGGGGAGTCAGTCCTCGTTTCGAGTGGAGGCATGCACCTGCGCTTTCC
>NW_017211093.1:0-1900 GCF_001704415.2 Capra hircus
CCTCTGCGGGTGCCGCCTGACCTCAGACCCCATCATCGCCCCCGGTGGATCCGTGCGCTGCCCGCTAATTGCTGCGCTCACCCCTTCACAGTCCATTTTCCGCCCAGCGGCTGGATCATTGCTTTAAAAGCCGGGGAGGATCTTGTCAGCTTCCTGCTCAAAATCCTCCCCGTGGTTTCCCATCAAACTTGAGGAAAAACAGCCAGTTCTTACCATGGCCTCCCAGGCCCTACAGGGCGCCTACCCGCTCCCATCCGGGCCTCGCCTCTCATCCCCAGGGCCTCGGACACACCCCACACACCACACACACATATCACATACACACACACATCACATTCACACACACACACACCGCACACATCACACCACACCACACACACGCATCACATATACACACACACACACACCACATACACACACATCACATTCACACCACACACACACACCGCACACCACACATACACATCACATACACACCACACACACACCGCCACACCACACACACCGCACACACACCACAAACACATCATATCCACCACACATACCACACATGCACAAAACATACGCACCACACACACCACACACACACCGCACACACATCACACACACACACACACACACACACACACCACCACACACACACACACACCACACACACCACACACACACACACACACCACACACACACACACACACCACACACACACCGCACACATCACACACACCACACACACACACACACACACAACACCACACACCACACATCATATACACACACATCACATTCACACCACACACACACCTCACACACACACCACACACCACACATACCACATCACACACAACCACACACACACACACCACACACACCACACACACATCATATCCACCACACACGCACATCACATACACCACCACACACCACACACATCACACACACCACACACACGCATCACATTCACCACACACACACACCACATACACACACATCACATTCACACCACACACCACACTCATATACACACACATCACATTCACACCACACACACACACCGCACCACCACACATACACATCACATACACACACCACACACAAACCGCACACACCACACACACCACACACACATCACATACATACTACACAACACCACACACACCCACACACACCACACCACACACACACACACACCACACACACATCACATACACCACATATCACATTCACACCACACACACACACACCACACACCATACACACCACACACACACACCACACCACACACACACATCATATCCACCACACATGCACACATACACACACACCACACCACACACATATCACACACACATCATATCCACCACACACACCACACACACACAAAACATACACACCACACACACCACACACAACAAATCACATACACCACCACACACACCACACACACACACACATACACACCACACACACACATCATATACACACACGTCACATTCACACTACACACACACCACATTCACACTACACACACACACACACACACACACACCACACACATACACACACACCACACACACCACACCACACACCACACACACACCACACACACCACACACACACATCACATACACACCACACACACACATCACATACACACCACACACACACACACGTATACACACCACACACACATCACACACACACCAACACACACACACACACCACACCACACCACACATACACACACCACACACACACACACACACATCACACACCACACATACACACACACCACAACACACAACACAGCACACCACACCACAACCACACACACACTGCACACATCACACACACCACACACACTCACATACACACCACACACACACATCACACACACCACAC
>NW_017211094.1:0-1900 GCF_001704415.2 Capra hircus
CTGGGAGACCACTGCGTGCCTTCCTTGCCTCAGCTCCAATCCTGCCTTGCCTTTGCACATAGGTGCAGGCGTCGTTGGGGAGGGCTTAGGGGGTGGTGGGTTGCACACTGCCAAGGGCTTCAGCAGTGAGAGCTCTGTCAGAGGAAGGAAGGGCAACTGCAGGGCTCCTCCAGCGGTTTCTAGGCCGCCTAGAATCAGCGCCGCACCGAGAGCACCAGGCTCCCAGGGCCCCTGGCTGGGTTTTTCAGCCCCGCACACACGGAGGCTGATTCCTTGGGTGCCCAGAAAGTGTATGACAGACGTAGGTTCCCTAGCACTCTCCTCCCCAGCAGAGACATGTGCAGGTGGTTGGGGCCTGATCCTGCGTGTCTGGGTTCCTGCCCACAGCCCCAACTCAGGGAAGCAGCCCCTGAGGCAAAGACCTGCTGGAGGAGCCCTGCGCCCCCCGCCTGATAGGCGAGTGCACAGCCAGCAGGGGAAGCGAGCCTCCTCGGGGGAAGAGGAGGCAGCCCAGCCCGTCAAGTTGAAAGCCCTGCTTGCACGGAGCTAAGTGCGCCTCCAGTACGGCAGAGCTCTAGCTCTGCTCAGAGCCCCGATCTGGCAGAGTTTCCTGGGCGGAGGCTGCTCTGCCGGGGGCTAGCCTTGCCCAGACTTGCCTTGCTTTTTAGGCTGCCTCCAGGAAGGAGCAGGCAGCAGGAGCCTGGGAGTCGCCACTGGCGCCTCTTCTTGCCTCAGCTCCAATCCTGCCTTGCCTTTGCCACTTAGGTCCCAGTCCTCCTTAAGGGCTTAGGGGGCTGGTGGGTTGCACACTGCCAAGGGCTCCAGCAGTGAGAATTCTGTCAGAGAAAAGGGCAACTGCAGGGCTCCTCCAGCGGTTTCTAGGCCGCCTAGAATCAGCGCCGCACCGAGAGCACCAGGCTCCCAGGGCCCCTGGCTGGGGGTTTTCAGCCCCGCACACACGGAGGCTGATTCCTTGGGTGCCAGAAAGTGTATGACAGACGTAGGTTCCCTAGCACTCTCCTCCCCAGCAGAGACATGTGCAGGTGTTTGGGGCCTGATCCTGCGTGTCTGGGTTCCTGCCCACAGCCCCCAACTCAGGGGAAGCAGCCCCTGAGGCAAGACCTGCTGGAGGAGCCCTGCGCCCCCGCCTGATAGGCGAGTGCACAGCCAGCAGGGGAAGCGAGCCTCCTCGGGGGAAGAGGAGGCAGCCCAGCCCCGTCAAGTTGAAAGCCCTGCTTGCACGGAGCTAAGTGCGCCTCCAGTTACGGCAGAGCTCTAGCTCTGCTCAGAGCCCCGATCTGGCAGAGTTCCTGGCGCGAGGCTGCTCTGCCGGGGCTAGCCTTGCCCAGACTTGCCTTGCTTTTAGGCTGGCCTCTCCAGGAAGGAGCAGGCAGCAGGAGCCTGGGAGTCGCCACTGGCGCCTTTCTTGCCTCAGCTCCAATCCTGCCTTGCCTTTGCACTTAGGTCCCAGTCCTCCTTAAGGAGAGCTTAGGGGCTGGTGGGTTGCACACTGCAAGGGCTCCAGCAGTGAGAATTCTGTCAGAGGGAAGGGAAGGGCAACTGCAGGGCTCCTCCAGCGGTTGCTTGGCCGCCCAGATCAGCGCCACACGGAGAGCACCAGGCTCCCAGGGCCCTGGGGTTTTCAGCCCCGCACACACGCGAGGCTGATTCCTTGGGTGCCCAGAAAGTGTATGACAGACGTAGGTTCCCTAGCACTCTCCTCCCCAGCAGAGACATTGTGCAGGTGTTTGGGGCCTGATCCTGCGTGTCTGGGTTCCTGCCCACAGCCCCAACTCAGGGGAAGCAGCCCCTGAGGCAAGACCTGCTGGAGGAGCCCTGCGCCCCGCCCGATAGGCGAGTGCACAGCCAGCAGGGAAGCGAGCCTCCTCGGGGAAGAGGA
>NW_017211095.1:0-1899 GCF_001704415.2 Capra hircus
AACGCACGTGCATGCCCCCAGTCGAGACGAGGACTGACTCCCCTGGGAGACTCCAGAAGTACCCCAAGATCCATGTCTGCACTGCAGAGGAATCCTCAGGTTCCGCACTGACTCCACACAAGCTTAGGCCCCAGCATCGACGGAGAGAATCCCGAGAGGCCCCCATGCAACTAGCATGGGAACTGGCCTTTCCTGAGGCCACCAGAGAGGGTCCCTGTCGTCCCCATCGTAAGACGAGAGCACCCGCCCAACTCGAGAAAATCCAGGAGGTTCTCCCTCCAGGCGAGATGAGGCCCATTTCCGCTGAGGCGTCTCGAGGCTATCACACCTAACCTCTGGAACTTCCAAAGGGTCCTTCACACCCTTGCTGCAACTCAAGAAGTTCCCCGACATAACCGTCTCCACTCGAGAGGAAGCTCGAGAATCCCGCCCACATCCAGAGGAGCCCGTTTACCGCCTCCTAGCTCGAGAGGAGGGATCCTTTCACTGCGTGCTCGGGAAAGAATTGCCGGCTTTTCCGTCGCATCTCAAGAGGAGCGCTCTCCACAGGAAAGGCGAGAGGAACTCCAGGGTCGTGCCACCATTCCCAGAGTCCCCCAGATGTCTCAGTCCATTCCAGGGAATACTTTTGTCCCTGCACTGCCTCGACTTTCAAACCGAGGATCGACTGACACCACGGTGTCACGTGGACATCACTGTGGGAAAAGCCTTGTGGAAAACCTGGTGGGAAAGCGGCGTGGAAAGCGTCGTGGAAAGCCTCGAGGGAAAGCCACAGATCCCTTGATCCTCGCGAAGGGAAGCTCAACACTGCTGCTACAGCTCGGAGGAAAGCGCACGTGCATGCCCCCACTCGAGACGAGACTGACTCTCCTGGGAGACTCCAGAAGTGCCCCAAGATACATGTCAGCAATGGAGAGGAATCCTCAGGTTTTGGCACAGACTCCACACAAGATCTTAAGTCCCGGCATCGACGGGAGAGGAATCCCGAGAGGCCCATGAGCAACTCGCATGGGACTGGCCTTCGTGAGGCCACAATAGCGGGTCCCTGATGTCCCCGTCGTAAGTCGAGAGCACCTGCTGCAACTCGAGAAAACCAGGAGGTTCTCCTCTCCTGGCAAGATGAGGCCCATTTCCGATGAGGGGTCTCGAGGCTAATCACACCTAAACTCTGGAACTTCCAAAGGGTCCTTCACACCCTTGCTGCAACTCAAGAAGTTCCCCAACATGCCCGTCTCCACTCGACAGGAAGCACGAGAGTCCCGCCCACATCCAGAGACCCGTTTCCGCCTCCTAGCTAGAGAGGAGGGATACTTTCCCTGCGTGGTCGGGAAAGAATTCCTGGCGTTCCCGTCGCATCTCAAGAGGAGGCGCTCCCCACAGGAAAGGCGAGAGGAACTCCAGGGTCGTGCCACCATTCCAGAGTCCCCCAGATGTCTCAGTCCATTCCAGGGAAACCTGTTTTCCCTGCACTGCCTCGACTTTCAAGCCAAGGATCGACTCACACCACGGTGGCACGTGGGACAGCCATGTGGGAAAGCCTTATGGAAAGCCTCGTGAGGAAGCCTCGAGGGAAAGCCACTGATCCCTTGATCCACGCGACGGGAGCATGACACCGCTGCTACACCTCGGGAGGAAAGCGCAGGTGCATGCCCCCACTCGAACGAGGACTGACTCCCTGGGGAGACTCCAGAAGTACCCAAGATCCATGTCAGCACTGGAGAGGAAACCTCAGGTTCTGGCACTGACTCCACACAAGGACTTAGGCCCCGGCATCGACGGGAAGGAATCCCGAGAGGCCCGAGCAAACTCCAATGGTGACTGGCCTTTCCTGAGGCCCCAGAGCGGGTCCCTGAGATCCCCGTCGTAAGTCGAGAGCACCTGCCCTAACTCGAGAAAATC
>NW_017211096.1:0-1896 GCF_001704415.2 Capra hircus
GAGGTTCTCCCCTCCGGGCGAGATGAGGCCTATTTCCGCTAATGCGTCACGAGGGTAATCACACCTAACCTCTGGAACTCCAAAGGTCCTAAACACTTTTGCTGCAACTTAAGAAGTTCCCTGACATACCCGTCTCCACTCGAGAGAAGCACGAGAGTCCCGCCACATCCAGAGGAGCCCCGTTTCCATCTCATAGCTCGAGAGGAGGTATACTTTCCCTGCGTGTTCGGGAAAGAATTCCCGGCGTTCCCGTCGCATCTCAAGAGGAGGCGCTCTCCACAGGAAGGCGAGAGGAACTCCAGGGTCGTGCCACCATTCCCACAGTCCCCAGATGTCTCAGTCTATTCCAGGGAAACCTGTTTTCCCTGCACTGCCTCGACTTTCAAGCCGAGGATCGACTCACACCACGGTGGCACTGGGACAGCCCTGTGGGAAAGCCTCGTGGAAAAGCCTCATGGGAAAGCCTCGAGCGAAAGTCACAGATCCCTTGATCCACGCGAAGGGTAGCATGACACTGCTGCTACAGCTCGGGAGGAAATCGCCCGTGACGCCACCACTCGAGTCGAGGACTGACTTCCCTGGGGAGACTCTAGAAGTACCCCAAGATCCATGTCGGCACTGGAGAGGAATACTCAGGTTCGGGCACTGACTCCACACAAGGTCTTAGACCAGCATCGACGGGAGTGGAATCCCGAGAGGCCCGCGAGCAACTCGCATGGGGACTGGCCTTTCCTGAGGCCACCAGAGCGGGACTCTGGTCCCCGTCGTAAGTCGAGAGCACCTGCCGCAACTCGAGAATATCCAGGAGCGTTCTCCCCTCCAGGCGAGATGAGGCGCATTTGTGCTGAGGCGTCTCAGGTAATCAGACCTAACCTCTGCAACTTCCAAAGGGTCCTTCACAACCGTGCTGCAACTCAAGAAGTTGCCCGACATACCCGTCTCCACTCGAGAGGAAGCACGAGAGTCCCGCCCACATCCAAAGGAGCCCCGTTTCCGCCTCCTAGCTCGAGGAGGAGAGATCCTTTCCCTGCGGGGTCGGGAAAGAATTCCCGGCGTTCCCGTCGCATCTCAAGAGGAGGCACTCTCCACAGGAAAGGCAAGAGGAAATCCAGGGTCGTGTCACCATTCCCAGAGTCCCCCAGATGTCTCAGTCCATTCCAGGGAAAACTGTTTTCCCTGCATTGCCTCGACTTTCAAGCCGAGGATCGACTCACACCAAGGTGGCACGTGGGACTGCCCTGTGGGAAAGCCTCGTGGGAAAGCCTCGAGGGGAAGCCACAGATCCCTTGATCCACGCGAAGGGAAGCGCGACACTGCAGCTAGAGCTCGGAAGGAAAACGCACTTGCATGCCCCACTCGAGACGAGGACTGACTCCCCTGGGGGGAGACTCCAGAAGTACCCCAAGATCCATGTCAGCACTGGAGAGGAATCTCAGGTTCCGGCACCAACTCCTCTCAAGGTCTTATGCTCCGGCATCGACGGGGGAGAGAATCCCGAGAGGCCCCCGAGCAACTCCCATGGGGACTGGCCTTTCCTGAGGCCACCAGAGCGGTCCCTGAAAGTCCCGAAGTAAGTCGAGAGCACCTGCCGTACCTCGAGAAAATCCAGGAGGTTCTCCCCTCCGGGCGAGATGAGGCCCATTTCCGCTAATGCGTCAAGAGGCTAATCACATCTAACATCTGGAAGTTCCAAAGGGTCCTTCACACCCTTCTGGCAACTCAAGAAGTTCCCGACATACCCGTCTCACTCGAGAGGAAGCACGAGAGTGCCGCCCACATCCAGAGGAGCCCCGTTTGCGCCTCCTAGCTCGAGAGGAGGGATCCTTTCCCTGCGTGGTCAGGAAAGATTCCCGGCGTTCCCGTCGCATCTCAAGAGGAGGCACTCCCACAGAAAGG
>NW_017211097.1:0-1894 GCF_001704415.2 Capra hircus
AGGAGGGATCCTTTCCCTGCGTGGTCGAGAAAGAATTCCTAGCGTCCCGTCGCATTTTCAAGAGGAGGCGCTCTCCACAGGAAAGGCGAAAAGAACTCCAGGATCCAGGCCCCATTCCCAGAGTCCCCCAGATGTCTCAGTCCATTCCAGGGAAACCTATTTTCCCAGCACTGCCCTCGACTGTCAAGCCGAGGATCGACTCACTCCACAGTGGCACGTGGGACAGCCCTGTGGGAAAGACTCGTGGGAAAGCCTCCTGGGAAAGCCTCGAGGGAAAGCCCCTGATCCCTAGATCCACGGCGAAGGGAAGCGTGACACTGCTGCTACAGCTCTGGAGGAAAGCGCACGTGCATGCCCCTACTCGAGACGAGGACTGATTCCCCTGGGGAGACTCCAGAAAGTACGCCAATATCCATGTCTGCACTGGAGAGGAATCCTTAGCTTCCGGCACCGACTCCACACAAGGTCTTAGGCCCTGGCAATCGATGGGGAGAGGAATCGCCGAGAGCCCCCGAGCAACTAGCATGGGGACTGGCCTTTCCTGAGGAAAACCAGAGCGGGTCCCTGAGGTCCCCGTCGTAAGTCAAGAGCACCTGCCGCAACTCGAGAAAATCCAGGAGGTTCTCCCCTCCAGGCGAGATGAGGCCCATTTCCACTGAGGCGTCTCGAGGCTATTAACACCTAACCTCTGGAACTTCCAAAGGGTCCTTCACACCCTTGCTGCAACTCAAGAAGTTCCCCGACATACCCAACTCCACTCGAGAGGAAGCACGAGAGTCCCGCCCACATCCAGAGGAGCCCCGTTTCCGCCTCTAGCTCGAGAGGAGGGATCCTTTCCCTGCGTGCTCTGGAAAGAATTCCCGGCGTTCCGTCCCATCTCAAGAGGAGGCGCTCTCCACAGGAAAGGGAGAGGAACTCCAGGGTCCTGCCACCATTCCACAGTCCCCCAGATGTCTCCGTCCATTCCAGGGAAACCTGTTTTCCCTGCACTGCCTCGACTTTCAAGCCGAGGATCGACATCGACACACACCACGGGTGGCACGTGGAACAGCCCTTAGGGAAAGCCTCGAGGGAAAGGCACAGATTCCTTGACCCATGCGAAGAGAAGCGTGACACTGCTGCTACAGCTCGGGGGGAAAGCGTACGTGCAGGCGCCCACTCGGGACGAGGACACACTCCCCTGGGGAGACTCCAGAAGTACCCCAAGATCCATTTCAGCACTGGAGAGGAATCCTCAGGTTCCGGCACCGACTCCACACAAGGTCTTAGGCCCCGGTATCGAAGGGAGAGGAATCCCGAGAGGCCCCCGAGCAACTCGCATGGGTACTGGCCTTTCCTGGGGCCACCAGAGCGGGTCCCTGTGTTCCCCGTCTAAGTCCAGAGCACCTGCCGCAACTTGAGAAAATCCAGGAGGTTCTCCGTTCCAGGCGAGATGAGGCCGCATTTCCGCTGAGCTGTTTCAAGGCTAATCACACCTAACCTCTGGAACTTACAAAGGGTCCTTCACACCCTTCCTGCAACTCAAGAAGTTCCCGGACATACCCGTCTCCACTCGAGAGGAAGCTATGAGCGTCCCGCCCACGTCCAGAGGAGCACCGTTACCGGCCTCCTAGCTCGAGAGGAGGGATCCTTTCCCTGCAGGGTCGGGAAAGAATTCCTGGCGTTCCCGTGGCATCTCAAGAGGCAGCGCTCTCCACATGAAAGGCGAGAGGGAATCAAGGGTCGTGGCACCATTCCCAGAGTCCCCCAGATGTCTCAGTCCATTCAGGGAAACCTGTTTTCCCTGCACTGCCTGGACGTTCAAGCGCGAGGATCGACTCACACCACGGTGGCACGTGGGACAGCCCTGTGGGAAGCCTCGTGGGAAAGCTCGTGGGAAAGCCTCGAGGAAAAC
>NW_017211098.1:0-1892 GCF_001704415.2 Capra hircus
TTCCAAGTGAGTCAGCTCTTCACATCAAGTGGCCAAAGTATTGGAGTTTCAGGTTCAGTATTAGTCCTTCCAATGTATATTCAGACCTGATTTCCTTTAGGATGGAGTGGTTGCGTCTCCTTGTAGTCTAAGCGACCTACAGCATCTTCTTCCAACCCACAGTTCAAAGCATCTAATTTTCAGCTGTCACTTTCTTTATAGTACATCTTTCATATCCATCCATGACATATGGAAAACCATAGCCTTGACTGGATGGATCTTTGTTGGCAAAGCAACGTCTCGGCTTTTTAATATGCTGTCTAGTTTGGTCATCACTTTTCTTCCAAGTCATAAATATGTTTTAAGTTCATGGAGGCAGCCATCACTGCAGTGATTTCCAAGCCCCCCAAAATAGTCTGCTGCTGTTTCCAATGTTTTCCCATCTATTTGCCATGAAGTGATGAGACTGGATGCAATGATTTTAGTTTTCTGAATGCTGAGCTTTAAGCTAAACTTTTTCACTCTCCTCTTTTTCACTTTCATCAGGAGACTCTTTAGTTCTTCTTCACTTTCTGCCATAAGGGTGGTGTCATCTGCATATCTGAGATTATTGATATTTCTCCCACAATCTGGATTCCAGCGTGTGCTTCCTCCAGCCCAGTGTTTCTCATGATGTACTCTGCATATAAGTTAAATAAGCAGGGTGACAATACACTGCCTTGACATATTCCTTTTCCTATTTAGAACCAGTCTGTTGTTCCATGTCCAGTTCGAACTTGTTTCTTCCTGACCTGCATACAGGTTTCTCAAGAGACAAGTCAGGTGGTCTGGTATTCCCATCTCTTTCAGAATTTTTCCCAGTTTATTGTGATCCACACAGTCAAAGGCTTTGGCATAGTCAATAAAGCAGAAATAGATGTCTTTTTTTCTGGACTCTCTTGCTTTTCAATGATCCAGTGGATGTTGGCAGTTTGATCTCTGGTTTCTCTGCATGTTTTAAATCCCCTCTTGAACATTTGGAAGTTCACAGTTCATGTGAACTTGGAGAATTTTGAGCATTACTTTACTAGTGTGTGAGATGAGTGCAATTGTGCAGCAGCTTGAATATTCTTTGTCATTTGCCTTTCTTTGGGATTGGAATGAAAACTGACGCTAATGACTAGATGTTTTCAATTGCATATGCTGAAAGAACTGGCTGTGCAGTTTTTGAAGAAAAAAAAATCATTTTAACCCATTTTCTCTGAAGTGCAAGGCATATCATGGCCATCCTGAATCATAAAGTCACCTTTTCTTTATGTAGTCATAGTTTCATGCCTAAATTATAGGCCAACTCATGCTCAAATTGACTCTGATGTCAGGGGCAGATCAACTAATAAAAAGCTTGGATTGTCCTCTGGAGGAAAAGTGAGATCTTTGCCCCACGAGAAGAATCTGAAAGGGTTAAGGGAACTTGCAAGAGTGGGGAAAGCTTAGTCCATCCTACATGTACCAAAATCTTAAATAAGGCTTATTTACTTTACCGAAGTAAAAAACAGATGATGAAAAACAATTATAAATCAATGAAAGGTAAAGAAACTCATAGTCTGTTATCAAAAATTGCATTCTAAGAAAACTTTGTTCTCTTAACCTAGAGAGGAGACTAAATTCCATCTGGTACCAGCTTACCAGAAGACAAAACAAACAACAAACAAATTATCGGTAAGCCTTAAAAAATGTATATTCCATATATCTTGAAGTAGCAGTATTTCTGCAAAGGCATCATGTGAAATCATAGAAGACATGGTTAAAACCTGATTAAATAGAAATTGACAATGTAATCTGGTCACTGCTGCGACTTGAAATGCTTTAATATGATAACTGGAATTATAACTGACAGCATTTGACCAGGACATATCAGGACATTTTCAGATTTT
>NW_017211099.1:0-1889 GCF_001704415.2 Capra hircus
GAGAACCTCCTGGATTTTCTCGCGGCAAGGTGCTCTCGACTTACGACGGGGACCTCAGGGACCGCTCTGGTGGCCTCAGGAAAGGCCAGTCCACATGCGAGTTGCTCGGGGCCTCTCGGGATTCCTCTACCATCGAGGCCGGGGCCTAAGACCTTGTGTGGAGTCGGTGCCGGAACCTGAGATTCTTCTGCAGTGCTGACATGGATCTTGGGGTACTTTCTGGAGTCTCCCAGGGGAGTCAGTCCTCGTTTGAGTGGGCGCATGCACGTGCGCTTACCTCCGGAGCTGTGGCAGCAGTGTCATGCTTCCCTTCGCCTGGATCAAGGGATCTGTGCTTTCCCACGAGGCTTTCCCACAGGGCTATCCACGTGCCACCGTGGTGTGAGTCGATCGATGGCTTGAAAGTCAACGCAGTGCAGGAAAACAGGTTTCCCTGGAATGGACTGAGACATCTGGCGAATCTGGGAATGGTGGCACGACCCTGGACTTCCTCTCGATTTCCTGTGGAGAGCGCCTCCTCTTGAGATGCGACGGAACGCTGGAATTCTTTCCCGACCACTCAGGAAAGGATCCCTTCTCTCGAGCTAGGAGGCGGAAACGGTGCTCCTCTGTATGTGGGCGGGACTCTCGTGCTTCCTCTCGAGTGGAGACGGCTATGTCGGGAAATTCTGGATTTGCAGCAAGGGTTAAAGGACCCTTTGGAAGTTCCAGAGGTTAGGTGTGATTAGCCTCGAGACGCCTCAGTGGAAATGGTCCTCATGTTGCCAGGAGGGGAGAACCGCCTGGATTTTCTCGAGTTGCGGCAGGTGCTCTCGACTTTCGACGGGGACCTCAGGGACCCGCTCTGGTGGCCTCAGGAAAGGCCAGTCCCTATGCGAGTTGCTCGGGGCCTCTGGGGATTCCTCTCCCATCGATGCCAGGGCCTAGACTTGTGTGGAGTCGGTGCCGGAACTTGAGCATTCCTCTGCAGTGCTGACATGGATCTTGGGGTACTTCTGAAGTCTCCCCAGGGAGTCAGTCCTCGGTCTCGAGTGGGGGCATGCTCGTGCGCTTTCCTCCGAGGTGTAGCAGCATTGTCACGCTTCCCGGCGAGTGATCAAGGGATCTGTGTCTTTTCCTTGAGGCTTTCCCTCGAGGCTTTCCCACGAGGCTTTCCACAGGGCTGTCCCACGTGCCACCGTGGTGTGAGTTGATCCTCTGCTGAAAGTCGAGACAGTGCAGGGAAAACAGGTTTCCCTTGAATGGACTTAGACATCTGGGAACTCTGGAATGGTGGCACGACCTGGAGTTCCTCTCGCCTTTCCTGTGGAGAGCGCCTCCTCTTTAGATGGGACGGGAACTCCGGGAATTCTTTCCGGACCACGCAGGGAAAGGATGCATCCTCTCGAGCTATGAGGCAGAAACGGGGCTCCTCTGGATGTGGGCGGGACTGTCGTGCTTCCTCTCCAGTGGAGACGGTTATGTCGGGGAACTTCTTGAGTTGCAGCAAGGGTGTGAAGGACCCTTTGGAAGTTCCAGAGGTTAGGTGTGATTAACCTCGAGACGCCTCAGCAGAAAAGGGCCTCATCTCGCCTGGAGGGAGAGAACCTCCTGGATTTTCTCGAGGTGCGGCAGGTGCTGTCGACTTACGACGGGGACCTCAGGGACCGCTCTGGTGGCCTGAGTAAAGGCCAGTCCCCATTCGAGATGTTTGGGGGCCGCTCGGATTCCTACCGTCGATGCCGGGGCCTAAGACTTTGAGTGGAGTCGGTGACGCAACCTGAGGATTCTCCTCCACTGCTGACATGGATCTTTGGGGTACTTCTGGTGTCTCCCCAGGGGAGTCAGTCCTCGTCTCGAGTGGCGGCATGCAGTTCGATTCCCTCCCCCAGCTGTAACAGCAGTGTCAC
>NW_017211100.1:0-1888 GCF_001704415.2 Capra hircus
CCTGAGGCGTCTCGAGGCCTAATCACACCTAAACTCTTGAACTTCCAAAGGGTCATTCACACCGTTGCTGCAACTCCTGAAGTTCCCCGACATACCGTCTCCACTCGAGAGGAAGCCGAGAGTCCCGCCCACATCCAGAGGAGCCCCGATTCCGCCTCCTAGCTCGAGAGGAGGGATCCTTTCCCTGCTTGGACCGGTAAGAATACCCAGCGTTCCCGTTGCATCTCAAGAGGAGGCGCTCTCCATAGGGAAAGGCGAAAGGAACTCCAGGGTCGTGCACCAGTACCAGAGACCCCCAGATGTCTCAGTCCATTCCAGGGAAAACTGTTTTCCCTGTACTACCTCGACTTTCAAGCCGAGGATCCACTCACACCACGGTGGCACGTGGGAAAGCTTCGTGGGAAAGCCCCGTGGGAAAGCCTCGTGGGAAAGTCTTGAGGGGAAAGCCACAGACCCCTTGATCCACGCGAAGGGAAGCATGACACTACTGCTACAGCTCTGGAGGAAATCGCACGTTCATGCCCCGACTTGAGACTACGACTGACTCCCCTGGGAAGACTCCAGAAATACCCCAAGATCCATGTCAGCACTGGAGAGGAATCCTCAATTCCGGCACAGAATCCACACAAGGTCGTAGGCCCCGGCATCGACGGGAGAGGAATCCCGAGAGGCCCCTGAGCAACGCGCGCATGTGGACTGGCCTTTCCCTGAGTCCACCAGAGCGGGTCCCTGAGGTCCCCGTCATAAGTCGAGAGCACCTGCGCAACTCGAGAAAATCCAGGAGGTTCTCCCCTCCCTGGCGAGATGAGGCCCATTTCCGCGGAGGCGTCTCGAAGCTAATCATCCTGGCCTCTGGAACTTCCAAAGGGTCCTTCACACCCTTGCTGCAACTCAAGAAGTTCCCCGACATACCCGTCTCCACTCGAGAGGAAGCACGAGAGTCCTGCCCCACATCCAGAGAAGCCCCGTTTCCGCCTCATAGCTCGAGAGGAGGAATCCTTTCCCTGCGTGGTCGGGAAAGAATTCCCGGCGTTCCGGTCGCATCCCAAGAGGAGGCGCTCTGCACAGTAAAGGCGAGAGGAACTCCAGGGTCGTGCCACCATTCCCAGAGTCCCCCAGATGTCTCAGTCCATGCCAGGGAAACCTGTTTTCCCTGCACTGCCTCGACCTTCAAGCCGAGGATCCACTCACACCACGGTGGCACGTGGGACAGCCCTGTGGGAAGCCTCGTGGGAAAGCCTCGTGGGAAAGCCTCGAGGTAAAGCCACAGATCTCTTGATCCATGCGAAGGGAATCGTGACTCTGCTGCTACAGCTCGAGAGGAAAGCGCACGTGCATGCCCCAACTCGAGACGAGGACTGACTCCCCTGGGGAGACTCCAGAAGTACCCAAAGATCCATGTCAGCACTGGAGAGGAATCCTCAGGTTCCGGCACCTGCTGGGAGCCAGTGTGAGGATTCCCGCCCGTGACAAGGTCATGAGGAAGGAAGCTGACATACGAAAGGCGTGCTCAGACTTCAGGGACCCCTCTGCAAATTCCTAAGCACGTACCCCAACAAAAATCTGCCGGCTTTTGTGCTCTGCTTTTCCACTCTTCTGACATTTTCTGGAAAAAGTCAATTCAGGGCTTTAGTCTTCTGCATTTGAAAGTGTGTTTCAATCCAAAAACCCCCTCGATGGCTGTCTAGCCTGCCTGCAGGACTCGTACAGCTGCGCATGTGATTGTTTGAGGCTCCTGACCGCAGGAGGCACAGGAAGCTTTAAACATCCTAGGAATGTAGGAGCTTCCGAGGAGTCAAAATCTTTAGAATAGGACTGATTAAAAGGTTTCATTTTTTGGGTCAATGCTTGCTGCCAAATTTTCATATCCTTTATTTTAGATATAGTT
>NW_017211101.1:0-1888 GCF_001704415.2 Capra hircus
CCGCCCACGCACGGACGGACAGACGAACAGACGGACAGACGACAGACCTTTCAGCAAAAATAACGTTCAACAGTGGGACAAAGAAACAGTGACGTTCATGGTAGAAACACGCATTCCATCCAAAGAAAAAGAAATACGCATTGATATTGTGGCGATGAAAAACAGCAAAAGCATGCACTCATCACACACATAACCTGAAGCAGCAAGCTCAAGGCGTGTGAAAAGAAAACGCACACGTCCGAGAGCGGGTCCACCTGGCGGCTCAGCCCAACGAGGCCAACTAGAACCCGGAGAAGACATCAATCCAACAACCAACCCGGAGGTCAAGAGGAGCGTGCAGTCCGGCCGGCAGGTCGACCGGCCGGGCCGCGGCCGCCTCCCGGCCCGCGGCAGAGTGCCGGGGCGTGCGTTCCGGGCGGCCGGCGGCCGGGCGCTGGTCGACCCGGCAGGGCCCCCGCCACCTCCCGGCCCGGCGGCAGAGAGCCGGGCGTGCGTTCCTGGTCGACCCGGCAGGGCCCCCGCCACCTCCCGGGCCCGGCGGCAGAGAGCCGGGGCGTGCGGTCCGGCGGCCGGCGGGCCGGGCGGCTGGTCGACCCGGCAGGGCCCCCCACCCGCGCCGGCCCGGCGGCAGACAGCCGGGGCGTGCGTCCGGGCGGCCGCGGCCGGGCGGCTGGTCGACCCGGCAGGGCCCCCGCCACCTCCGGGCCCGGCGGCAGAGAGCCGGGGCGTGCGTCCGGGCGGCCGGCGGGCCGGGCGGCTGGTCGACCCGGCAGGGCCCCGCGGCCCGGCGGCAGAGAGCCGGGCGTGCGTCCGTGGTCGAAGGGCTTCCGGGCGGCTGGTCGACCCGGGGCCCCCGCCAGGGCCCGGCGCAGAGAGCCGGGGCGTGCGGTGGTCGACCCGGCAGGGCCCCGGGCCCGGCGCAACTCTACTAAGTGGTCGACCCGCCCCGCCGGGGAAGAAGGGGAGAGCGCAAGGGCCACGCCGACGCCCGCGTGCCGTCCTCCTCTCCCCGCCGGCCGGGACGGGACAGAGGACGGGACACGCGCGCGGACGCGCGCGTCGGCGGCGACTGGCTCGCGCCGCCGGCCCCCCCCCGCGCGTCCCCCCGGGCGAGGGGACCGCGGGGCCGCCCTGCGACGGCCCC
This sequence comes from Capra hircus, assembly GCF_001704415.2. Taxonomy (NCBI): domain Eukaryota; kingdom Metazoa; phylum Chordata; class Mammalia; order Artiodactyla; family Bovidae; genus Capra; species Capra hircus. The sequence goes on from NW_017211101.1 coordinate 1,145, forward strand.
GGACTCCCGTCCGCGCCACGCCTCTCCCCCCCCGTCCCCCGCCCAGCCCGCGGCGAGGACCCGCGGCGGGAAGCGGAGGAAGGGGCGCGGCACCCCGAGGCCGGGAGGCGCCGCCAGGGGCGGCCCCCCTCCTCTCCTCTCCTCTCCTCCCACGTCGGCCCCCGCCCGCTCCGCGGAGGACGGCGGTCCCCCCCGCCCCCGACCGGGGCCGGGGCCGAGGACACGCCGCCGCCGCCCGCGGAGAGGCGGAGCCCCCGCGGAGGGAAGAGAGAGAGAGAGCGAGCGACAAACCCTTGTGTCGAGGGCTGACTTTCAATAGATCGCAGCGAGGGAGCTGCTCTGCTACGTACGAAACCCGACCCAGAAGCAGGTCGTCTACGAATGGTTTAGCACCAGGTGCCCCACGAACGTGCGGTGCGTGACGGGCGAGGGGGCGGCCGCCTTTCCGGCGCGCCCCGGGTCCGCGGACGGAGGGCTCTCCGCACCGGACCCCGGTCCGACGCGCGCGGGGGCGCGCCCGCGCCGCGGCCCCCGCGGGGGGAACGCGGGCGACGGCCCGCCGGCGGGACGGCGGGGGACCGGCTATCCGAGCCCGACCGAGGCTCCCGCGGCGCTGCCGTATCGTTCCGCCTGGGCGGGATTCTGACTTAGAGGCGTTCAGTCATAATCCCACAGATGGTAAGCTTCGCCCCCATTGCTCCTCAGCCAAGCACATACACCAAATGTCTGAACCTGCGGTTCTCT
>NW_017211102.1:0-27674 GCF_001704415.2 Capra hircus
TAGCACCCTTTTACTGCTCTGAATCTTCGCTCTGTTTATTTATCATTTGGGTTAATAAATGCCTCTTACTACAACAGAATTAAGTAAGTGTACGGTCCACTTGCAAAGTGGCCCAGATAGATTTCAGATGCGAGAGCACTATGTGGCATTTTGGTTTTAGAGGCTCTTCCCTGTTCCATCTTTCAGGGAGACAAGTAGGGGAGTGACTTTTTGATGTGACCAGGGAGCGGAAGTCGTCCGTATTGCCTGTCCCAGAGTCACCTTTGCTTCACTTATATGAAGGCGCAGAAGTTGGTACCTTACAAGTAAAACACGAGAATCTCTGAATCCATTGTTCGCAATCCCCACGTCCTGTTCCGTATTTTCCCTGACCTTGCCCATTAGCAGATGAAAGCCTCTCATATATGTTTTATAATAATGCACTGTAATTTCACAAGGGGTCTCTGTAAGTATTAGTTCCTGTAATTCTTACAAAAACCTGGGGCTCATCAAGAATTGGCAGAACACTGCCTAAGGAGACAAGTTGGAGGCTCCAGAGAGGTCAGGGTATTTCCAGAGTCCCGAACCTCAAGCCCAGTGTGCACCCCACCTGCGGGTCTGGTCGCGCCTTTCATAGCCATTTGATGGTGTCACTATCTTGGATAAGGGTCAAAAGGGAATCTTTTAAAAAAGTCTTAGCATGATGACTAACAGAAAGAAAAGGTAGATGTGAGTAAGTATCAGCATTCTTAGGATTCTGATATTTTGGGGAAGAGAATGGATTAGGTCATGGTGGCTCTTTATTTCTAGAATTTCTCTTCCGGGGTTGGGGTGGGGGAGGCCCTAAAATAACACATTGCTTTCATTAAACATAATTGTTCTCACATGAGATGCGGACAAGCAGGCCTACTGTGAACCATTCTAAGCCTTGTCCTTCTGTATGTTGAAATGACTATCGAGTATCCACATCACAAACCATGGGTTCTGGCTTGCTCATGGAGACTCCTGATGGTAATTGCTTAATTTTATTCCTGGGCCCTATTGTTCAGGAGTGGAAATCAGTTCAGTATTAATCAAGGTCAGGTCCAATTCTTGAAAATGGAATTCTGAATGAAAATTGGGAGGCCGGTCTTTACCACTGGCGTCACCTGGCGTCACCTATGCGCCCAATGAATTTATGCCATGTTATGTTTCTAACTGGTATCTTTGGAAGCCAATGTGCTTTATTTTTCTTTCAAAAATATTACTTTTTGTTTCATATTAGAAAAGAAGCACAGTCATTATATATTTTTTTAAATGAGTGATAGAGAAAACTAAAGGAAAACAAATAACTACTCCTATCCTCTCAAAACAACGTTGCTAATAATTAGATTTACTTCATCCCTATTGTTTTTCTCTAACCACTTTATTTTTCCATAGTGTGTATTTGGTATATTTTCAGCTCTGAGTGACCTGCTATTTTGAATAGGTATTTTCTGCAGACACTGTGCGCTTTCCCTTCTTCGACTAGACAATCATTTACTGTGCTAAGTACTGAAAGGATGGAGATAGAATGTTTTGAAGTTTATTTGTAGTCAGCTGGCTGAACCAGTAACAACTGTCTTGGATCACATTCTTTTCTTATTTGTAGTTCAAATTCTTTTCTGAATCTCACTCTGCATTTGGTAACCAAATGGAAATACCATGAACTTTTATCAGTGTGTTTGTTTGGAATCAGCTTGGAATTTCTAAACTCCCCCCTGCCCCCAATACATACATACACACAAACACACACACACACACACACACACACACACACACGCACACACAAATACCGATGCACATGTAACTTTGTGTGCATGTAGGAAAGAGGCCAGTTGGTCTAGGTGCTGCATTCAGGTCACAGACTCCCCTGTAGGCATGGGTTTGAATCCCACTCCTGACAAGCCAGCCTTTTGGCTTCCCTGGTAGCTCAGCTGGTAAAGAATCCACCTGCAATGCAGGAAGCTGGGGTTTGATCTCTGGGCTGGAAATATCCCCTGGAGGAGGGCATGGCAACCCTCTCCAGTATTCTTGCCTGGAGAATCTCCATGGACAGTGGAGCCTGAGGGCTATAGTCCATGGGGTCGCAAGGGTCAGACATGACAAAGCACACCGCAGGAAAGAGCAATGGTGGGAAATTTTGCATAAGCAGTGCCAATATCAGGGTCATGCATTGGGGAGAGATAGAAGACCCTGAAATGACACCTGTGGCTTACATTTTACTCTTGACTGCCCCTAGGTCATTTCCTGAGCATCCCATACATAAAAATCTAGAGTTCACAAAGCCATGAGATTGAGGAAGCCAGCTGATTACCATTTAATACAACCTTTTCCAATTTGGCAAGGATAATGTGGAGGGAGAAAATGAGTTTCTGGGGCAAATTTTCCTGGAAATATCAATAACCTCAGATACGTGGGTAATACCACTGTTATGGTGAAAACTGAAGAGGAACTAAAGAGCCTCTTGATGAAAGTGAAAGAGGAGAGTGAAAAAGCTGGCTTTAAAACTCAACATTCAAAAAACTAGCATCATGGCATCTGGTCCCATCACTTCATGGCAAATAGAGGAGAAGCAATGGAAACAGTGACAGAATTTATTTTGGGGGGCTCCGAAATCACTACAGGTAGTGACTGCAGCCATGGAATTAAAGACACTTTCTCCTTGGAAGGAAAGCTATGATGACCTAGACAGCATATTAAAAAAGCAGAGACATTCCTTTGCCAACAAAGGTCCATCTAGTCAAGGCTGTGGTTTTTCCAGTAGTCATGTATGGATGTGAGAGTTGAACCATAAAGAAAGCTGAGTGCCAAGAATTGATGCTTTTGGAGAAGACTCTAGAGAGTCCCTTGGACTTCAAGGAGAGCCAACCAGTCTGTTCTAAGGGAGATCAGTCCTGGGTGTTCATTGGAAGGACTGATGTTGAAGTTGAATCTCCAATCCTTTGGCCACCTGATATGAAGAGCTGACTCATTTGAAAAGACCCTGATGCTGAGAAAGTCTGAAGGCAGGAGGAGAAGGGATGACAGAGGATGAGATGGTTGGATGGCATCACCGACTCAATGGACATGAATTTGAGTAAACTCTTGGAGTTGACGATGGACCAGGGAAGCCTGGTGTGCTGCAGTCCATGGGTCACAGAGTCAAACATGACTGAGTGACTGAACTAACTGGGGCATATTTTGATTTGCTAAAAAAGTTTATCTTCTTAACTGATTATCTTGACGACACGCGGCCTAACAACCGCATGTTGGCTTGTCTTATCCTGACCTCAGCTTTTCTCTCTAAGGCTGTTTACCTGCAACCATTTCAAAACATTTCTCCATCTTCATGAAATGATTTTTGAACTTCTAGTTAGATTTTTTCTTCCTTTACTTAAAAGCAAAAAGGGATGTGAAAAAGTTAGAAATATGATTATGAATGCATCTAAAGATGAGAGAGCCCTGTCTTGGGAAATTTCAACTGAAGTTTATCAGTAACTTTTACTGAAATATTACGAGGAAAAGCTAAACATTTGGTTAGCTCACCATTGATCCTTGGGTTGTGCTGATATTTTAGAGGAACTTGCAATGAAAGAAAGCCTCTAACGTGTTGTCTTTGGTGGACCTCTTCTTCACTTGTCCTTCTTAGGGCTATGATAATAAACTACTCATTGTGATTTGTCAAGAGATTTTTCCCTTCACTCCATTCTTCTCAAGGCAGGTTTTATTTTATCTTCTATGTGAAATGCAGAGGGCCAGGCCTGGTGGAAACCCTGAAGTGAAGAAGATGGAAGGCTAAGTCAATGTGAGGCCGAGAATCCAAATTTGGAAGGGAGTAGCAGATTTGCAGGGCTTCCCTGGTGGCTCAGATGGTAAAGCGTCTGCCTGCAGTGCGGGAGACCTGGGTTCAATCTCTGGGTCAGGAACATCCCCTGGAGAAGGAAATGGCAACCCACTCTAGTATCCTTGCCTGGGAAAATTCCATGGACAGAGGAGCCTGGCAGGCTGAAGTCCATGGGGTCGCAAAGAGTCAGACAAGACCTAGCGACTTCACTTTTTCACCTTCAGTAGACTCACAAAGGACATCTGAATGACCCTGCTTGCCTTGCCTGGGACTCTGTGAAGAGGACTGTGGTCAGGCAGGGTTGGCCACTGTGCCCAGGGCATGGCATTCACCATTGAACCATGAAGTCTTTCCCCTTCCATGCCTGTAGCACTTAGTACTCTCTTGTGCCTCTTACCTCACCTGATTATCCTGTTTTCTTATACACCAGGCTGGTTGGCAGAGTACAGCACAACTCATTTCGCGGGATCTGGGGTGTGAATGGCTCTGCTAATGGGCGCCAGCGTGACCTGCATAACCACCTGATAGTCTTCTTGCCCAACTAGGATATAAATGATTAGAGGGCTGATGTCATGGATTAGGAAATTTTCAAAAATATTCAAGTGAACTGACCAAGTCAGGAGCCCAGCCCTAACTCTACTGTCTACCAGAAGGGATAACTTGCTTTCCCAAGATTAAAATCTGCCCTACAAAATCTGTGCTGTTTGGTAACATTAAAAAAAAAAAAATTAAAATTGTGTCATGTTTCTCGTGGGTCATAGGTGCTCAGGTTTTGCCTGAGGCCCCATCGCTCTGTATTTTGTTATGGCAGGCTTTATTCCCACGTTTATGATACCTGCCAGGCCACTGTAGGAATTTTGACATGTGGCTTGGCCTTTCTGGAGCCCATTTAACCTCTTGGACTGCAGTTTTTTCATCTGTAAAATTGTCCTGCTACCTGCTCTGCCCACATCATGAGACCTTCCGATGACCCAAAGAGGTAATCCAGGAAAAGGACTATAAAGTTCACAAAATACAACATAATAGAATGTATCCTCATTAAATTCATTAATAGTGTTATGATTATTATTTTTATGGTATTGAAATGTGATCAAACCCAACGTCTAGTATCTGCAAGTAAAGCTTCTTGACTTTCATCTAATAAAACTGAATCTTCACCCATTGGTTGGCAGACCAGCCTAAAACCTGTGGAATGTTAAATTTCTGGGCACATTCTCGTTCTCTTTTTATATTCCCCTGTGGTTTCTTGTGACTTTACAAAGATCAAGAGGCCACCTCACAGGTTACCTTTCATTCAGGAGGTTGTGGCATCCTATTCATTGTGAAGTTCTGGAAATTTTCCTCCTCATCATAGAAAATTGGTGTCACGTGGAGTATCCTTTCCTCACTCTTGCCCCCTGCTTCCTCTTTGGTGACTAAAACTAGAGAAAAGAAATCGGAAACCACGTGTGTTAGAATGGAACACCCATCACAGGACACTTCCAAACTTTCAGACATATTTAGCTCTTGAATATTATGGATCTTTCTTGTATCCTTTGGTGAAATGTTAAACAAAATGGTAGACAAAGTGTAGACTCTCTGAAACCCCCCAGAGCTGCGTGATTTGAGTACTTGTTCAGAGATGAGCCATGAGGAAGGTTTATGCAGTGTTTGCTATGCCTGTGTCATTTGAGTGCTTCCTTGGTGGGTCAGCTGGTAAAGAATCTGCCTGCAATGTGGGAGACCTGGGTTCGATCCCCGGGCTGGGAAGATCCCCTGGAGAAGGGAAAGGCTACCCACTCTACCTTCACCACCTTCCCCATTTTTGTCCCGTCCACTTACGACTTGTGCCATTATTTGTCTTCTTTAAGTTGATTTCTTTTTACTTAGAAAGAAATACATTTATTTTAAAAGGAAAATATATAACTATAAGATACATGGAAGGTCAGTATCAGTTCTCATAAATAAAAGATAATGGTAAATATAACAACAATGAGAAAAAAAAGTATTATGTTAGCAATATATTGTAGCCAGCCAAAACCAAGGTCTACTCATTCCTTGTCCAAAAGAAAAAAAAAAAAAAGAAAGGAAGTCTGTAAGTACCAATTTCCTTTATGAGGAAATGAGGACCAAACGAAAATTTAAAAGTTAATATTTTTGCATTATGTTTTAGTATTTTCTTTATTATGACTTCAGTCATTTAACATTAAACACAGTCACAAACATGGTATAATCATATATTCTGATGGTAGTGGAGATTTTGTCTTTATGGTTATTTTCAGTACTGTGACATGAATTGCTGGGGAGTTACAGCTTTTGAACTTCATTTAAAAATCTATTATTTACCTCATTTCTTAATTAAAGGAAAGAAAGCCTTTATTTCTTTAAGCCAAAGTCTTCACTGTATATCATAAAATCACCACCACATCAGTAAACTACTAAATGATTATTTATTCAAATAAGTGCTTGGCACGATATTCTAATTCGGTCCTCACAGCTCTTCAGGTACTAGTGTTAGCTGCTCAGCTTTGTTCTGTCGACTCTTTGCGACCTCCGTGGACTGTAGCCCGCCAGGCTCCTCTGTCCATGGAACTTTCCAGGCAAGAATACTGGGGTGGGTTGCCATTGCCTTCTCCAGGGGATCTTCCCAACCCAGGGATTGAACCTGGGTCTCCCGCATCACAGGCAGATTCTTTACAGGCTGAGCCATTAAACACTATTAAAGAACCCATTTTGCAGATGTGAAAAATAGGCTTTATTTTTCTTGGTTTGGCATGATCACAGAGCTAACAGATCAGATAACTCAGACTGATTCTGGAGCCTGCAATCTTAACTCCTCCTGAAATAATCTTACTGCTAAGAAAAAAAAAAAAGATGGCTAAGTATAATAAGAGGCCATCAGTTCAGTTCAGTCGCTCAGTCATGTCTGACTCTTTGTGACCCCATGAATCGCAGCACGCCAGGCCTCCCTATCCGTCACCATATCCTGTAGTTCACTCAGACTCACGTCCATCGAGTCAGTGATGCCATCCAGCCATCTCATCCTCTGTCGTCCCCTTCTCCTCCTGCCCCCCAATCCCTCCCAGCATCAGAGTCTTTTCCAATGAGTCAACTCTTCGCATGAGGTGGCCAAAGTACTGGATGCTAGGGTCCAGCCCCGGTGGATCCAGGGTGATTCGAAGGTTGGGACGGCGTCGGCGTCCTTGGAAAAATACATATTTAATTACAGAGATATAGAGAGATTAGAAACGGATAGTGTAGTAGGAAAATTAGTGGAGAAAAAGAGGCTGAATAACTTGGTTTACATGGAATAGCACCCATGCTCCAGATGGGAATTCAGCCAGAAAAACGGGGAGCAAGAAAGAAACGACATGGGGGTATCAGTCTTTCCGGAAACTGATCCGATTTCTTTATTTTGGGGTTTGCTTATATACCTTTTGTTACACATAGGGATGAATACAGAGTCACACGGGGGTCAGCAGTCCTGACCTTTATCAAGATCAGGTGCTTCACATAAATGTATATAATAAAAGGTCTTAGGGATATTACATCATCTTCTGGCCATGAGACCCACTGACATTTTATGATCCTTTCTTTCTGGTAACCAAAAAACTTATTTCTGCCAAGGGTGTTTTTTCTTAAACAAGGCACCACCCTCCAAATAAAGTTACATTCCTATAGGGTGAGGGTGTAGTGAGTTACAGTCAAGAAAGGAATTTATTTAACCCAAGGTTAACATGATTAATCTTAAAGGTTAGTACTTATTTCTCCTATATGCTAGTTATATTCATTATAAGGGCAGGGAACATGGAGATTTAGCAGCAAACATCAACCCAACAAATGAAAGTCCTTTCACCAATGTTCCCTTTAAGATCTATTTAGTCTTAAGATAGTGATAAAGTTACATTTTTACATAGCAAGGACACAGTAATTTATAACAAAGTACAGTGATCTATTACAAAAGAGAAAATTCAGTAACTCAAAAAGTCTAGCATTGCTAACCTTAAAAACTACTATATTTCCTTTTCTATCTTCCAAATACATTGATTAATATATTCCCAGGTGCCTAAGCATATGGAGGCCTGGTGGCAATCATTGACTCAACAATGAGAAAAGCCCTGTGCTAATTAAGACTCTCAAAATACTCCAAAACTGTCTGTGCTGTTTATGGTTGAGAGGTAGTAAACAATCATGTGGCAGGAGTATGGATAATCCTGTCACACAAGATAGTCAGTCAGCAGAGAGATTTGACCTAAGACACCCTTGTCACACCCAGGGCAGGGAATTAGCAGCAATTACTGGCACAACAAATGAAAAACCCTTCACCAATATAATTCATAACCAACCCACTATACTAATAATTTCCAACTCCCCAAAAGAATTTGCCTTTAGTAAGTCTAAAACATCTCGTGCCTCTCAGGTTGGGAGGCTGTAAACAATCACATGTGGCCGGACGAACCTATACAGGTGGGCTAGATAACCTTCAGAGGAGTCTGTAAGCTGAAACACTCTTCTCACGCCCAAGAATTTTTATTGCCTTGGAGCTGCATGTTTACTCCTTCTCCGAGAGAAATGGTTATCGGGGAGAGCATAAAACAGACTCTGGTTTTGGGGTAGATGCTCAGGAACAGGGGGTTTCCTGAGGCTTGATCACACCTTTGCATATGCCAAGCCTCCTTCCTCATGACCTTTGCCATGGGCGGAGTTCCTCACGCTGGCCCGAGACAACTGGAGTTTCAGCTTTAGCATCATTCCTTCCAAAGAACACCCAGGACTGATCTCCTTCAGAATGGACTGGTTGGATCTCCTTGCAGTCCGAGGGCCTCTCAAGAGTCTTCTCCAACACCACAGTTCAAAAGCATCAATTCTTCAGCACTCAGCTTTCTTCACAGTCCAACTCTCACATCCATACATGACTACCGGAAAAACCGTAGCCTTGACTAGACAGACATTTGTTGGCAAAGTAATGTCTCTGCTTTTCAACATGCTATCTAGGTTGGTCATAGCTTTTCTTCCAAGGAGTAAGCGTCTTTTAATTTCATGGCTGCAGTCACCATCAGCAGTGATTTTGGAGCCCCCCAAAATAAAGTCTGACACTGTTTCCCCATCTGTTTCCCATGAAGTGATGGGACCAGATGCCATGATCTTCGTTTTTTGAATGTTGAGCTTTAAACCAACTTTTTCACTCTCCACTTTCACTTTCCTCAAGAGGCTTTTTAGTTCCTCTTCACTTTCTGCCATGAGGGTGGTGTCATCTGCATATCTGAGGTTATTGATATTTCTCCAGGCAGTCTTGATTCCAGCTTGTGCCTCTTCCAGCCCAGCATTTCTCATGATGTACTCTGCATAGAAGTTAAATAAGCAGGGTGAAAATATAGTTAATTATTATTATTTTTTCTTAAGTATGCTAATCATCTACCTCACTGAAATTGACAATCTGAAGTTTCTGTATCATTGAAAGAGCGAACGTTACCATTTGGATTTAGGTTCAGGAGGTAAAGTAAATAAGCACATATCCAAGAATAACAAAATACATTTTGCTGATTTTTCTTGTTTTAGTTTGTTTTCAAATGAATGTTCAACCTCCCTCTCTCTCTTCCATTTCGTCCCCTCCCTCCTTCCCTTCTTTCCTTCATATTGCTTTACTTAAATTCCTTTATATGATGTTATTTTATTAACAAAACTTGAAAGATAAATTTAAGAGGAATTTTCCGAGGGTATTCATAGAGCCAGGCAAGAGTAAAAATTCCAGAAGTCTGCAGAACCCAAGTGGGAAGGATTTTATTTAAAATTGCCAGCAGTGACTCCCGCCACTATTTTACTCTGTGCCCTTTGATCATTACTTCATTCCTATTTCCATGTCCTTTATGGCAGGTTTTCTCAACCTTGGTACTGTCGATATGGTAGGCAGATAATTCTTTACTGGAAGTGACTGCCTTGTACATTGTAAGGTGTCTAGCAGTATTCCTAGGCTTTGCCTACTGGACGCCAGCCCTACCCCTTAACTGTGACAATCAAAATGGTTATCAGGAACTTCCCTGGTGGTCCAGTGGTTAAAAATCTGCCTTCTAATGCAGGGGACATGGTTTCAATTCCTGGTCAGGGAACTTAGACCCCACATGCCTTGGGCAACTAAGCCTGTGCCACAGCTAGAGAGGCTGGGCACTCTAGAGCCCTGAGCACCTCAACAAAGATGCAGAACAGCCAAATAAAAACAGCAGACTTTGCAAAATTGTTCCTGATGAAGAACTGTGGCTAGGGATTACCTAGGCTTGTGGTTCTTCTCTGCTCATTTTGCTGTTAATTGATATCTGTTATTGTAGCTGTGGTGGTGGTATCATCGTCCCATCCACCTTTATTGAAGCTCCTCTCTCTGCTGAGAGAGAGGACAGACTTAGAACTCTTTAGGTTATAATAAAATCTAGCTTGATTTTCAAGGCATAGCAGTGGAGGTATTTTTAAAAAAAAGATGGCATTATAACATATGTATCTAAACGTTTTTACTTTGATTTCAGTTAGTGAAGCTAAATTTCTAGCAGATTGTCTTCCCAAAGAAAGATATTTCTGAAGGTACTTATCAAACACTGTGAGTTTTGGAAGTGAATGAAAGCCTTATCAGCCTGAGCGGGCCTGGGATCACTGTGAAAATCAGAAAAGGGATGGACAACGCTGCTTGCTTTTTGGCTAAGCTGAGGTTTCCAGGATTCCAGGGGCATCTTTTTTTCACCAGCATAAGCTGGTATTATGCTTCACTTTTTTTGTTCAATTAGAGAAAAGAACAGAACATCTTGCTATATGATGTAGTGACATGAACCAGAAGATATGATACTCACAGTCCTCATTTAGATTCTAAGAGTTGCCCTGTCACTACTGGGCAAACTCTCCTGAAGCCTTTTGAAAACCCCAAGACATAAGTGCCATCATTTGATGGATCATTGACTCAAAATTCACATCAGCAGCACCATTTCTAATTCTTACCTGTTAGACCAGTAAAACAGCCTGGTGTGCTTTGTTGGAAAGGATGATGGAAGCAGAGGAAAGTGAAAATACAGTGAAGGGCTTAGAATGAAAAACTTGAGAAAGATTTTATAGGAGAAGGGTGTTGGCGATGGAACCTAGCAAGCACAGCTTTTCTCTCATTGCCACTTGGAAATTGCCTATATTCATAATATTTTCCTGAGCAGTTGCTATGCGAAGGCTAAGTTTCAGAAGAGTGTAGCAATTATGTAAAGACACTCTTGGAAGCAGGTCTTCTTGTGTAAGCTGTGCTTTTGGCTGCGTTGAAAAGATAGCACTTTCTGTTTCCGTTTCCATCATGTCACTATTGTCCGCGTCTTACTCTGCTCTTACTCAGATCATGTTAGTTTATTCCTCTCTTTTATGCCTGGAGACTCTCCTCTCGATTTATTCTCTCTCAGAAGTATTCCATTCTACTTCCCTATGGTCAAAACCAGTATTCAAAGAAAAATGTTCAAGTCATTTTGGAGAGGCACTGATAAGGTACTCTGCACCTTTCTAAAACACAGAAGTTATTACTAATTGATCCTTTGATATAATTGCTTTAAGGTACTACTTCTGCATGTTTAATAGTGAGATTAATGTATTAGTTATGGTGAGATAAATTTAAGGTATAAATTATTTTGAGAACCCCATAAACACCTGTCTGTTTTCGTGATGAATGAAACTGATTAAGGCTTTTACCACTACAACTCAAACAAGCAGATAGAATTCACTGGAACATAAGGTTTAATGTTATTATTAATGAAATTTCATTGTTTCACCTACCTACTTCGTAAGTACCTTTCTTTTCTATTGTCACTTGTTTCTGTGTTTTAGATGTGTTGATTTAACAGTCCTCAGTGCCCCGCGTTGAGGATAGATAGCAGCATAATTAAATAGGTATATTCATCTCCATGCATGTTTTACGCTCTGCTCTAAAGTTTATCTGGGGAATGTGGACATAGTATGAACTCATCCATGGGTTATTTTAAGTGAATTGTAGAGTTCAAGACTGCAGAAACTTTCAGATGTCATCTGCTGGAGACTTCAAAATAAAATCCCTTAAAAAGAGATAGATTATAGGCTATAATGGTACCAGGAATCCTAAGTGCTGTCAGCACGGACCTCTTTAGAACCTGTTGAGACTCAGTGTTGTGAAATGACTTGGAATAAATTCCCATAGCTGGTTAAAAGAAGTTGAGGCAACATCTTCTTTTCTTGGGCTCCAGCATTACCCAAAGCTTTTCTTTGTCAACTTTAACTTCTTCTGTGATAGTATTCCTTTGAGGGTGCTTATGAAATTGGTTTCATTTCAAACAGTGAAACAGTTCAAGTCTTCTTAAAATTAGGCAGTTAAGTAAAAGCTGGACTTTTTAAGCTCAGAACTTTGAAATAAACATATATAAGGGTAAAAAAAAAAATCTTCTTAAATAAATTCCTAATCTTAGACCCTGAGTAAAAGTGTTTTGCCATATTGACCTCAAGCCTTTCCTTTGGCTTGGCTGTCCCCCTCCCCAGCTTTTTTAATGAGTCGGTTCTATGTAGGGCCTAGCATAAGTCAGCACACTGGAGGTGCTCCACCAAGTCTGTTGTTTTTTTCACTTGCATTTTCACACATAGTTTCTGATTGTGCTTACAGGGCACACTGAACTACACATACTCTCTCACTCCAAAATCTGTCACCTTAAAGCAAAGCAAAATCCTTCCCTTCTTGCTCAATGGATGACTGGGTAGTTAGCTGTTCTTTGCACATATTCATGTTGAGTAGGTGCTGGATAACATCACTTGTTCTTTTTTTAATGTGACTCATGACAAAATTACCCCAGCTTTCAGTAATATCAAGGGAGAAAAAAAAAAAAAAAACTTGCCATCTGCAATTTACTGCTTTTAACCTGAAAAACAGGATCTAAAATGATACTCGGATACTTTGGAGGCTTCACGCGTTATAGGCAGAAACTGGCAGATGGCACAGGGTAGGCTGGGCAACTCAAGAAGAGAAGGCGGAACCGAGTAGGCAGTGGTGTGGAAGAGCTTTGGAAAAGGTCATGACCATTTTTTAAATCAGAGAGAATTAATTACTTCCTTTCGTCTCCAAATAGCCAGTATGTGGATGTTCTCAGCAACACTTTGTGGTTGGTCTCTCGGGAGGGAAACTCAGTGTGATACGAGGGGTATCAGTTATGTCTGTGGATAAGGAGACTATCCTAACCTTTAATTTTAAGCCATACAACTTGAAATGCCTACTCAATGTAAGATTGTTGTTTCTCCTCTTTGTATAATGCATTCACTTGGATTTCTATAACTGGAAATTAACAGCATCATAATTTACTTTGGAGATGCGAGCATAAAAAAGGATACATGGAGCAATTCCTAAAACTTTATTTTCTTTGGACATATTCTTATTCAGCTGTGGTACATAACATAATAGATTTTCAGGAAATATTTTTAAAATACTGACACAGGGAAGAATTTATGTATGCCTAGTGTCCAGAAATTTATGCCATCTAAAATTTCAAAGAATTTGTGCTGAGACTTTTGACATCCAATTGCTTCCATCAGCATTTTCCAATGTCGCTCACAAGACAGAAATATCTTGATGGGCATATCTTTGACACATAGTGATTATTTGAATTGATTTTAGTAGTATCCCATTTAGAAAGATTGAAAAGACAAATGTAGCTGTGTGTGTGGTAAAGAATGTGCAGTTTGTATTTCAAAATATCTTTAAAATCACAAGGATGTAGATGATACCATTCACTCACTGCTGAAATCCTCTCAGTTGAACAAAGACAAGTATTTGCTGTGTTCTGGGATACATTCCATGTGTGATTTAAGGTGGCAGAGCTAAGCCTCCGGTTGGTAGTCCATCTCTACTTTGTGAGGGAAAGAGCTGTCCATGGTACTGAATGACTTGAGCCTTGATGAGAATGGACACAGGATGCCAAGAAAAGTGACTGGAATCCCTTGACTTGTCCTGGAATAACAGCACTGAACTAATAAAGTAATAAAGGCACTGGGATAATGGGATCCCATGGGATTTAGTGAGATAAGTAGAGACAGTTGGTAAAGAGTAGCCTATAGTTCAAAGTCCAGGAACATCTAAGTTTCAGGTTCAGCTGTACAGTTTGAGCCCTGTGGTTTATCTCAAGGCAGTAATTGTCAAAGATAGTTTTGAATAATCAGACCCAATGCAACTGCATTATCTGAGGTGATGAGTTTGCCCCTTCTTTTAAGGCAAGTGGTGTTGGGCTTGATCATTAGTTCAATTACCAAATCAAAAGACAAAGCCAGGTGCTGAGGTACCGGGACTGTGGCTCCTTGGCTATTCTTTTCTCTCCCCATCTCTCCTTACCTCACCTCCCTTCTCTTTCCCCCTTCTTCTCTCTCTCCCTTCTACCCCTCCCGTCCTTTCCCACTGTCTTCCTTTCTCTCTTCCTTTCGCCCCCTCTTCATCTGACTCTTAAGTCAATATTCAACTTGATAAATCAGGGATAAGGATCATTATGAATTTCATCTTTAAGAGGACATTTCAAAGAGAGGTCCTGATCAATGGTGGACCTAGTTTTTTTTGACACTTTTTTCCCCAAATAAACTTATTAGGACTTTGAGAGGATATCCTTTGAGCAATTCTCATCTGCCTCCATTGAGACTTGCTAGACTTTCAACTGTCTTCTCAACTACCATCCTTACTTCTCCCTCATCATTTCCCTGTTTCATGAAGCAGTTTCTGTGCTTCTCTCCGAATGTAGATGAATAGTAATTTCCAGGAAACTCTTTGGGATCATAAGGAAAATAATTCCTTTTATGAGAATGGAAAACTTGGCATCTGCTTGTCTCAGGTAGATTACTAACCTTCTTTCTCAAGGGAGATGAATCAGCGTTCATGGGAGTCACAGTCTAATGAAGCCACTGGTCACAGTGTTCTCTCCCTCAAAGGAGATGCAAATAGCTAACTTCCTGACCTGGTGCCAACATAAGAAATACAGTAATGACCTGTCACATCTGCATTCCTTCTTGCCCTTGATACACTCTCTTTATCCCCATCTTATATGACCTCCTTCTCATCTCCCCACAGTTTAGTGAGCAGACATCCCCTGGCATGAGCTATGTAAATATTGTTACTGAATTACCGCCTGTTTACTTAACTCACTGTAGAAAACCATGATAAGCTTTTTAATTACAAAATTAGCTCTGCCAAATCAATTTCTTTCATTTAATGAACTGAAGAAAATGGCAGAGCGAGGATAAACCATGCCCCTTTCCTCTTCTTTTTAAGAGTAGACTTTGTCTAAAAATTGTTATTATGTAAAATAACAAAAGCAACAACAGAAGCAACATCGCTGTTATCCCTGTCCAGTACCGTGTGACTTTTTTTAAGCTTTTAAGCCTTACTAGATCCATTCAGTCAGTACTACGTGAAATACTCACCTTGAACCTACGCATTTCAGCCTTGTCCTGACCCTCCCAGCTCTTTACTCACCAGTTTATTTTAATCTTATGAGCAAGTTCCCTGTATCATGTCTTGCATCTCTCTTTAGATCTGTCACTCATCACTTCTAGGACCCATCTGTCCATTATAATTTATATGTCTGCTGATGTAACACAACTTTCAATCCTTTAGTGTAGGTACACGTCTCTGATAAAGCAAGACCAAGTACAAGGACTTTATCTAGTCTGTAGCCGACAGCCTAAGATCCCCCTGGACTCCTCAGCAAGGACTGAGCAAATCCTAACAGTAAGATAAGTGACTTACGTATGTCCTTCTTTGTTTTCTCCACTTTCATTGGAAAGGTGGATGTATTTAATCAGTTTTATATTTTGGTGTGGCTAAATCATTTTAATTTTACTTTTATTTAACATAATCACTTTGAGAGATGTTTGGGAATAAGGCCACTTGTGAAATCATTATAATTTCCATGGAGAAACTTCAGGGATATTTTACCAAACTGCTTCTGAAATGCTACACCTATGGTTAAACCTAAAGAGGAATATCAGGGGGAAAGAAGTTATTACTTATGAAAATGAAAAGGATACATATGTGGGAAGTTCTTCCCATTCTCCATCCCTTATCCAAGCATATTTCTCAAAATTAGATTATTTATGCTATATCTCTAATTAGACTTATTTCAAAATCTCAAGCTAAAATAAATAGAGTTGTTGTTCAGAAAAACACATCATATGTAATCATAAGATTTCTAAGACTATTGCAACATTTGACCAACAGTGTCTTTACTGAAATTTTTATGCTTTCTTTGTCTGGATAAGACCAGATGCATATGGAAACAGACTTAAAATATTTTTGCCTATGACTAGAAAATCAAGAAAAAAATATCACAGCATATAACTGGGGAACTATAAAATCCAGGGGACTAGACAATTTTCCCCCACTAATGTTGCATTAAAATAGAATTCTCTTAATATGCATTTACAAATGCATTGCCATTAATTACCTAAGTTCTTTCTTTTCCCATTCCTCATTTTTAGCCAAACTTTTGGTGGCTGAGTTGAAAGTGGTTATTGTCTAGTAAGAGATAGTTTGTGAAGAATAACTTATTTCAAGGATCCCTCAGCTAGGAACTCATCATGAGTTTGCTCCCGCTCCTCATCTGTTGACCACAACTGCTGGCTCCTGCTAGTGCCTACAGTGACATAATAATTAATTCAGGAGTTTGCGTCTTTTCCTTGGGATGCTTTACGGCAGTGTAGGACAATTAAGTCTTTAGAGGAATGAGAACTGATCTTTTATCTATTTTAAGTCTACAGATGTCATAACTGTGAGTCACAAAGTTGTGACATGAAACACTCATCTCAGAAAATTGTCTTCATGGAATCTTGACTCGAAAATTTCACTCTCATGCCATGTTGTGTTGATATGTTCTCATTAAAGCAAGAGCCAACTTCCTGATGTAGTTTCTGAGAATCTCCTCCAAAAAAATTCCAACCTTTGGGGCCTATTTTGCAAATAGCCTTCATGTCACGAGTCAGGACACGACATGAGGAATTTCTCCTTGAAAAGAGATCACTAATTTAACAGTTAGATTCTCCCAATGCAGTCATGAGACTGCACGTGGCTGATGTGTGTGTATATGTGGAGAGGGGTCTCCATTCCCCGGAACCATAATGTCAGGTTTCATATTGTCTGAGATTAGCATCTCTTCAAAATCAACCATGTACTGCTTTCTCTCCGAATTGCCTTCCCTGCTGACCATAACTGGTTATATAATCCTGCGTCTTCCATTATCCTGACCGCTGATCCGTGCCCGATGGCTGTGCCAGGTCTCACAACGCCACAAGCTTTTGATTGCTGTACTCTAAGCTGCTTAATAAGACAATTAAAAATGATTTACAAATGGCCGTCACAATACTGTTGGGGATCAGGCAGAGAATGTTCTATGTGCTGCAGCATTAAAAATACATGCCTTTCTACAGCTTCTTTTGCAGCTGCCTTTATTACTGGTTTACTTCTGCCCTCCCCCCGCCCCCCTGAATTATTGTATTACAGTAGTCCTTTCTAAGTCACGTACATCTGGAAAGAATTCAAGGGATATGCCACTGATCCTGGGGTGTTCTGAAAGCGTTTCCCTTGTAGTTGGGGATGTTGGGGGTTGACAGGAACTGCCTAGAACTCTAGACTAGAGTTAAGAGGTATTACAAATAGTCTTTCATCAAGCTGGTTCATTCTCAGCTTGAGGGTCACACACCCATCCTAATTTGCTTCCTCTTTCCTCTTCACACTTATTGCTACATTGTTTACAATGGGCAGATTTCCCAAAGATTTTATCGGGAGTCACACAAAAGTTTGTCTATAGAAAATGGAAATTAATCAGAAATATTGGTGTTGGTGTTGTGAATACAATCATTGAGAAATTAAGACAGAATGTCATCTTTTCTTGTAAGATGCTTATTTTTTTTTGGTTTTATTAAGTTGAGTTTTTTTCATCTAGAGAAGTTAAAATTGATATTGACCCAAATTTTAAGAAAATTCTCTATTTTTAATGCTGAGACCTGAAGATTAATAAAATTGGCATTGACTGGCTTTTTGTAACCTTTCTTAGGAAGAGTGTTTAGAATGGACTTAAAAAAAAAAAAAGAACAAGAAGGAGAATCGTTGAAGCCAGATATCCCTGTATTTCGGGCTTCCCTGGTCACTCAGCTGGTAAAGAATCCACTTGCAGTGCAGGAGACCCCAGTTTGATTCCTGGGTTGGGAGGATCCCCTGGAGAAGGGATAGCTACCCACTCCAGTATTCTTGGGCTCCCCTGGTGGCTCGGATGGTAAAGAACCCACCTGTAATACGGGAGACTTGGGTTTGATCCCTGGTTTGGGGATATCTCCTGGAGAGGGGCATGACAACCCACTCCAGTATTCTTGCCTGGAGAATCCCCAGGGACAGAGGAGCCTGGCAGGCTACCGTCCTTTGGATCATAAAGAAATGGACATGACTGAGCGACTAAGCACAGCATAGCATAGTGGCACATCCCTGTATTTCATTCTTGCCTCTGCTACTTAGTAAAGTTTAGGACCTTGAGAAAGATGCTGTGATAATCTGAGATTCCATTTTTTCATCAATAAAATAAATATATGCATCCTGACATCTCAGGTTTACTGTGACTGTTGCATAATCTATGTAAAGTGCCTGGCTCACTGTTGAAACATCCTTTGTAAGCATACTTTGAAGTGGTGGAGATTGAAAGTATTTTTTTAGGGTTTCACCTAATAATTGTGGATGTCATGGAAGGCTACAGTCCCAGAAGGAAAGTAAATAGAGATAGGGAAAATACACCAGTGAGAGGCAGCCAATGTGTTCCAAAGTATAGTAACTGCAGACCCATCAAGTGTTCCAAATACAGTCATTGCAAACCCATCAACCCATGAGACTGTGATTTAAGGATACACCCTTCCTTGGTTAGAATTGGCTTACCATCCAGTAGAGACTAGTCCTAAATGTATATAAGACATCCATGACTCTAGCCGAGGTAGACACAGCTGGAACATCATATCTTTTATGCAAGATTTCAAGCTCTCTGAACAGTAGACTTCTTCACTTAACAATACTTTTTATACTACATATTCAAGAGATATTTTTTGGTTGCACCAGATTAAATTAAATTTGCTTCAAGATTAATGTTAAACCTTCAATCAACACATATTTATTGAACATCTATTATGAGAAAGTGACAGGAATAGGACCAACAAGGGTCAATGGAATATATGGAGTATAAGACTCTCATTCTGGGACAAAGTAGCATGGAAACATATGCACTAACATATGTAAAATAGATAGCCAGTGGAAATCTTCTGTATGATTCAGGGAACTCAAACCGGGGCTCTGACAACCAAGAGGGATGGGATGGGGAGGGATGTTAGAGTGATGCTCAAGAGGGAGGGGACATATGTACACCTATGGCTGACCCATGTTGATGAATGGCAGAAACCAACACAATATTGTCATTATCCTTCAATTAAATAATTTTTTAAAAAACAACTAAAGAAATGCTTTTATTCTGTATTCTATGAGTCTGCAATATAGTTGTGGGGAAGAGATACCCAGTTAAAGCTGTCAATGTGTCTTAGGCAAATTATTTAACATATCTAACAAGTTTTTAATATGCAAAATGAGGGATTGAGGTTGGTCTTTTAGTTTCCTTATTATTTTAGAACTCCAAGTAAAGTAGCCATTTTCATGGCAGCATGTTTATGTCAGATGGATGTTAGTCACAATAGGTCCCATGAAAGTTAGAAAGTGAAAGTTACTCAGTCAGGTCTGATTCTTTGCGGCCCCATGGACTGTAGCCTGCCAGGCTCCTCTTTCCATGGAATTCTCCAGGCCAGAATATTGGAGTTGGTAGCCATTCCCAACCTAGGAATTGAACGCAGGTCTCCAGGATTGCAGGGGTATTCTTTACCATCTGACCCACCAGGGAAGCACAACAGGCCCGGTAGGTATGAGGAAAACAAAGATCTCTGGAAGCTGGGTAGACAGATATTTGTGGAGGTGTTGAAATTTGAATTGATTCTTAAAGGATAGACTGAGGTGAAAAATCAGTCTTCATCACCAAATAGCATGGGAAAGATATGCAGAGAATACACTACCTGGGTGTGTGTGTGTGTGTGTGTGTGCACGCACACACGTGCACACGCACACGCGGTACAAGGTTCAGCAAGAAGTACATTTAAAATTACCCTGTTTTTTCCCATTGTGGATTTTCCCCTGTCTCTCCACATTTCTTTCTACATTTCCAGAATCATACCAAATATCTGAAAAGAATGTGTATTCATTATGATACAGAAATTTGAGGTAGTTAGAATTTCAAGAGAAGATTATGCTTTCTTAATGTCTGAATCAACCCAGTGGCTTGAGTTTGGGATATCAGTTGGTGACTCCTTGTATCTGCTGTCACAAATCAAGTACTGGAACATCTCAAAACAATAATATTCCAAGGAGAGATTTATTTTTCCTTTAATGTATATTTCTGAGGAGGAAGAGGAATACACATAACCTTTTCAGGAGATGGTTAAACATATGGACTCCTCACTTAGGGCCCAATTAGTAGGAAAAACTCTACAAGGGTCTACTCTGCCCTTGAAATTAAACTTCAAAAAACATACACTGACTTCCCCCAGGCACAGAAGCAGGATCTGTGTTTTAATCCTGACATTAATTAAGCCTTTACTTTGCTCTTTTATTTACATGCTTTTTATTTTGCTCTCCACTGAAGAAGGGGCAGGTAGAGGGAAGAGCTTGAGTACATTTGTTCCTCTCCTTTTCTTGAGAGTGGTGTACCCAAAATGTTCTTTCTTTTGGAACAGAGGAAAATTGGATTTCGAAGTAAAGTCGCAAGGAGTTATGATAGTAGTTGAAACGAGTGCCCAGCAATGACTAGCTTCTCCCTTACCTGTCACTGGAGTCTAGCTATGAAACCGTTAGGTGTCATTTCAGGGGGCTCCAAAGAGCTCTGGTCCTTTATGTCTCAATGCTGAAAGAATTCAGTGAGTGGCAAAGTGATGGATAAAACGTGGTTTATTCGAATTGGTGGCCTGTGAAGCTTAAAAGCAGACAGACAGGAGGGTGCCACACCGCAAAACTTAGTGGGCTACAGTTTTTAAGCAAAGGAAAAGTCGGGAGCGAGGAGAAGACTTTCTTTGCCATTCTTTAGTAGGTGTCATGCTTCCATCATCAGTTCCTCCTCCAGGTTGGGCAGGACAGTTTTTTTGTCTCTACATGGTCAAGCTAGGTCCAGAAATTAGTGTGTGTATGTGTGTGTGTGTGTGTGTGTGTGTGTTTTATGTGTGCTTTTGAACTGTGATGTTGGAGAAGACTCTTGAGAGTCCCTTGGACTACAAGGAGATCACCAGTCCATCCTAAAGGAGATCAGTCCTCAATATTCATTGGAAGGACTGATGCTGAAGTTGAAACTCCAATAGTTTGGCCACCTGATGTGAAAAACTGACTCATTGGAAAAGACCCTGATGCTGGGAAAGATTGAAGGCAGGAGGAGAAGGGGACGACAGAGGATGAGATGGTTGGATGGCATCACCGACTCAATGGACACGAGTTTGAATAAGCTCTGGGCATTGGTGATGGACAGGGAGGCCTGGCGTGCTCCAGTTCATGGGGTCGCAAAGAATTGGACATGACTGAGCAACTGAACTGAACTGATGTGTGCAGAGAGCATAGCTTAACACACTGAACTCGCTGGCAGGCTGTGGGGCTCATGCCCCGCTGCCTTATGCCACACTGTTTCAGGGCATCTCTCATGCTCCTGTTGCGTAACCTTGTTGCTAAGCAAGACTGCTTGGTTTTGTGGTTAAGCAAAGCTGCTTTCTTGAATAATCATTAACGTGGAGGGGCCTCACATATTTTTTTGGCATATTGTCCCCCTGGTGGCATTAGCTATTTAATCAGCTGCTTTGTCCCTTTATTCGGTCCCCTTCAGTTACATTCCCTTGCACTTAACAAAAGCAAAGTCACTGAAAGATACTGCCTACACTTTGGTGACACTCAGTTCTGTAACTAGTTCTCTAGCATGCATAATGATATCATCCTATAGAACCCGAGGGAAAGCTCAAGTGATCATTCACCTTACATTTAAGTGTAGACAGGGCTTCTTGATGCATGCCTGATCAGAAGAGTGAGGATGATGTCTATATGGGTGCAGATGTATCAGGTCGTTTTGTTTCTGTGTCTCCTTTTTTGGCTGTTGTTGAAAATGTATGGAAACAAAATTATAATCAAGAGAGATGGCCCTGCATCTGAGTTTTAAGTTCTTGTTCTTTGGAGAAAAAAGTTTTTTGCTTATTTAGTTTTTTTTTTTTTTTTTTTTGTCCCACTGGAAAAATTATCCCAGTTGTGGTGAAATCTAATGGGTTCTGCAATGTGCAACTGTAACTTATGGGAGTAAAAGAAAGGTCAATGTAATATCCCAGTACATCTAAAACCAGGGGAAAACTCTTTATCTTGCAACAATCCTACAAATAAAAGGACACAATCTAGATATGATACAGAGAGATTAGGAAAGAACTCTTTGACTGATGGAGGCATATTTTAAATCATCTTCTCACCTTTAATATCTGAATTAATTAGTCTTTGTACATCTATGTAAAAAGCAAGTAAAAATGAAACAATATCTGTGGGAAATTGCTATAGAGAAGCAGTATTGTGCTAGGAAAAAGGCGAGAACTCTGGAAACATACAGCCCTGAGTTTGAATCCTGACTGTGAAGCTTACCAGACCCCTAACTTTGAGCTTCAGTTGCCTTTATTTGTAGAATGGAGAGGAAAACAACAACACCCAAAATATTGGTAAAAATATATAAATTTATCTTTCTTGACTTATATTTGTTCTAATTCATCTTTTTGTTGTTGTTTTTGTATTGCATTTACTTTTAAAAATATTGAATGTCTCCAAAACAAGAAAGGAAGGGCAGGAGAAAGAAAAAAGCAAGGATTTTTTTCCCTCTTTCCCTTGTACTTTCCCTTCTGATACGGTGAGAGTAGGAAAGAACTCTTTTACTGATGGGGGCATATTTTAAGTTATCTTCTCACCTTTAACATCTGGGTTAATTATTCTTGTGTAGAAGAATAAGTATTTTTGTAATTCCTATAGAAGGGAAAGAGGAAAAGAAAGATATGTATTTGTTATTTTACCTGGCACACCTAGATATAGACAACTCACAAAAGATAACCAAAGTCAAAAATATCTAGAGATATATTTAACAGGATGTGGAAAAAAAAAACAAACCACATATATTTTTTAGACTATAGAAACGAGCAAGCAGTATTTGGCCAAAGAAAAGGCTATGACCTTGGTGGGATGATTTAGTATCAGTGATCCCCCATTACAATTCCAAATCAAATCTCCTGCTGGTGGCTTTTTGATGACCTGCTGCTGCTGCTAAGTTGCTTCAGTCATGTCTGATTCTGTGCAACCCCATAGATGGCAGACTGCCAGGCTCCCCCATCCCTGGGATTCTCCGGGCAAGAATACTGGAGTGGGTTGCCACTGCCTTCTCCTAGAGTGATCTTAAAGTTCATATGAAAGCATTTATATCTCAGAATAGCCAAAAAGAAATCTAAGAAAAGATTTTGAGGAAGGGCTATACTTCATAAGTCCAGTATAAAACCATTGTAGTTAAAAAAAAGAAAATGTAGTTCTGGCATAGAAATCGGCAAGTAGATTATAGAAAGTGAAGAGTAGCCAGAAAAAGTCCCCAGCATACATGGCAATTTAATTGCTTACCAAGCTGTTATCACAATTCAGTGGATAGATCCAAAGTGTTTATTTGGCAAATGGTAGAAAGACAGCCTACCATCCATATGGAAAAAATCTATATGGGTATCTGTCTCACTTCATAAACAAAATAAACTCCTAATGAATTAAAGCCTTAAAGTTCTTTTCTTTTCTTTTTTTTTTTTTAAGTACCAAACATATTGGAAGAACGTGTATACTATCTGTACGAATGATTGGTTGGAACATTTCTGACCAAAACAGGAATCCCAGATGCTATAATATAAAATGAAAATAGTCAATATATAAGAATTTTAAGTAAAAACTTATAGTAAAAGATTCCATTAATACTTTTAATATAGAAATGATATATTTGGGAAAAGCTGTAATGAAATAAGTCCATCAGGATTATAAACAGTTGTAACTGAGAGCATAAATAACCGTGCTTTAACAAGTTAGATGTCTGAATTTTTTTATTGTTGTTTTTTACGTAAGAAGTCAAAAGGTGAGCCATTCAGAGCTCATACAACAGCTCTATGCAATAATCCCTAAGCAGCTGTCCTAACCATGGACTTTCATCCTTGTATTTGTCACTTTGTGTTCTCTAAAAGGCTATTGCACCTTTAGTATTTGACCCAAATTCTAGGAAGGAAAAAGTTGGAAGGGTGAAAGCAAAAGGTATATACCAGCTAAGTTTGCAGTCTTCAAAAGAAATTGTCCCGAAGTCTCACCTTGTGATGTCAGCTTTTTTCCACCATAACTGTGTCTGTCCCAGCTGCTAAGTGAGATTGGTTAAAGCAGTTTGGTTTTGTTTATTTGTTTGTGTTGTTTCTTTAATCTGGGCATATTTCGACATTAATGTTAGAGTTCTTTTATGGGGAGAAGGGCAATAATAATTACGGATAGGTGGCTAGCAGTGCCTCCCAAAAACAAAAGCAGATTATACTTAGAAGTTTTGCAAATTGATAACTGAAGAAAATAAGCTAGAAGACAAATGGGTGATGAATATGAATAAGCATTTTACAAAAGGAAGCATTCTGATGGCCTTTAAACCTATGAAAAAATGTGTGATCTCCTGTGTGATCAAAGAATTGCAAATTTAGGTAACAATGAGATTTCACTTTGTATTCATCAGATTAGTACAAATTTTAAAGTGTGCCAACTCTTGCTGCTATTTAAAATACAGAAAAAAATAAATTATTATAGCTTTTTTTTCTTTAAATAAAGATTAACTTCTGTATGGCAGTTTCTGTTAAAATTGAGATACATATACCCTTTGCCTCAGGAATCCTAACTCTGAGAGTCTATCTCATAGAAATAAAAATATCAGTATCCTAGTACATACATGTAAGAGTTTTTTGTGACTATTTACAGTGGTTAAAAAAGGAGAAATGTTTATAAATAAGAAAATGGAGTAATCGAGTAAATTATAATAGATTTCTTTTAGAGATTGTTCCACAGTCCTTAGAAGAATGAACCTGATCTATCTTGATCTAAACCACATGACTTAGAGGAATTTCCACAATATTTTGTTAAGTGAAGAAATAAGATAATAGGGAGAGATAAGAATAAAACAAGTTGTTAATCTGGGTTGGGTTGTCAAGAGATGGAGAGAAGAGAAGCTGTAGGGAAATTTGGAATGTGAAAGAGGGAAATAAATCAAACTTTAGGTATGTATATAAATAAAATAACTTTATAGAATTTAGCTGTTTTTTTCCCCCCTTTTTTTAAAGAGCTGAAACAAGATCAAGAAATCACAGCAAATAAACTGGGTACAACAGGGCCAGTGTACGATAAAGAACAGATGATCAAGGTTTCATTTGGAACTGTTTCTGATGAGATGTTATCACCCATTATTTTAAGAGGAAAATTTATAAACTTGTAAAGAATTTACTGTATGTGCTTTATATTCTATTTAATATAAATATGAATAGTAAGTTTTATGGAGAAAGCAATGACAACCCCCTCCAGTGTTCTCGCCTGGAGAATCCCAGGGACGGGAGAGCCTGGTGGGCTGCCGTCTGTGGGGTCGCACAGAGTCAGACACAACTGAAGCAACTTAGCAGCAGCAGTAAGTTTTATAGAGTTCTCCTTCTTAATAACGAGTCCAACTCTTTGCCACCCCATGGACTATAATCCACCAGACTTCTCTGTCCGTGGAACTTTCCAGGCAAGAATACTGGAGCGGTTTTCCATTTTCTCCTCCAGGGAATCTTCCTGACCCAGGAAATCAAACCTGTGTGTCTTGAGTCTCTTACATTGGTATACGTTTCTTTAATACTGTGCCACCTGAAAGGTATCCAATAATTTTCACGTCAGTGTATGGCAAAACTGCTACAATATTGTAAAGTAATTAGCCTCCAATTAAAATAAATAAATTAAAATAAATAAATTAAAATAAATAAATAAAAACTGTTTTAAAAACTTATATTGTTTTTGGTACGTTTATATATTTTCTCACTTAAGAAAACAAGTCCAGCCCCTTACAGGGGGAAGCTGAGAGGACTACAGGAAGCCACGTTACTCTGATGCATGACTTGCGTACTTGATAAGTGTAGGCTGCTTCCGAGTAGGACCAAGTTAGCAGTGCTTGCCGTGGAGTCCCAGAATTTCCCCAGCCGGCTCACTCCCAAGCCCAAAGCTTTGGCTTCTGGGCTGTGTTGCTGGCAGTGAGGATAGTGGGATGGCGTGTTGTTTGAATCACAGCACTTCTGTTTCCTGGCCAAGTTACAAAACAGTGTTGTAGTCATGAAACTGAATGTCATCAGCACACATTTGTGGCCCACACAGAGTGTGCACAGAGCCCTGTAGTAGCGCTCTAGGCGAGCGCATGATTGCATTTAAAAGCGGTGTTGCAGCTGCCTTTAAGAAGTTTACCAACTAAAGGAAGATGAAAACAAAAGCAACCAACTGAAAGCAACCAAGTCGACTTTCCCTTAAGATAATCCATGATCTGATTCTGAGCTTAGCTTGGTGGGGTTTGTATCTTAAGAACTCAGTAATATCAGTTGGCCAAATGAACGAATGAAAGCATTAACAGGAACCGGGTTGTTACAGCTGTTTTATTTTGATCTGTTTTGTTTTGATTTGGTTACACTGGGTCTTAGTTTTGGCGCTTGGGATCTTTAGTTGCAGAATGTGGGATCTAGTCCCCTGACCAGAGATCGAACCCTGACTCCCTGCATTGGTAGCACAGAGTCTTAACCGCTGGACCACCAGGGAAGTCCCACAGCTGTTCTTAACCAGCACTTTTGCTCTCTGCCTCTCTCCCCTAGTATCTGTCTGCCACACAGCTAAATGCAAATCCGATCCTATGACCCTTTTAATTTTTTCTCATACTTTCCAGTTAGCTTTAGGAATCAGTAAGAGGCACTGAATCTGAACCTGAGAGTGTGCTTTCCTCAACCTGCTTGATGTTTTAAATAAATTGAATTAGAATGGCTTGAAATAAAACGCACTCCCATAGGAAGCCCCTGGCCCATGGTGTTAAGCTGGTGATCCCTCAGCCTCAAGAGACTATGCCTCTCCGTGCCTTGGAAACTTCGCTCATGTTACTTCTTTGGACTGAATTGCTTACTGTGCCCCATAACCTAACCCTAAAGGAGATCAGTCCTGGGTGTTCATTGGTAGAACCGCTTTTGAAGCTGAAACTCCAATACTTTGGCCACCTGATGCAAAGAGCTGACTCATTTGAAAATACCCTGATGCTGGGAAAGATTGAGGGCAGGAGGAGAAGGGGATGACAGAGGATGAGGTGGTTGGATGGCATCACCGACTCAATGGACATGGGTTTGGGTGGACTCCGGGAGTTGGTGATGGACAGGGAGGCCTGGTGTGCTGCAGTTCATGGGGTCGCAAAGAGTCGGACACGACTGAGCGACTGAACTGAACTGAACTAAACCTAGTGAATTCCATTTTATCTTTTTACATAAAATTAAAACACCACTGCCTTCCTAATGCCATTTAAAACCATATCTGGAATAAGTTAAGTATTTGCTTCTTTATTACTTCATCTATTTATCACTTGTGGCACTTTTCATATTGATATAATAACCTATATGTGAAGTGAAGTTGCTCAGTCGTGTCCGACTCTTTGCGACCCCATGGACTGTACCCCACCAGGCTCCTCTGTCCATGGGATTTTCG